>NC_041388.1:634638995-634773759 GCF_002162155.2 Triticum dicoccoides | reverse complement strand
GCCGCGCCTCCGAGCTCTGTCGCCTCGCCATCACCGCCCGGAGCCACCGCGCCACCTCAACGCCAGCGCTCGCCGCCCCGGCCACCGTCGCCTCGGCGCCCGTCCTCGCCGCTGCCGCCGCGGGAGAAGGCCGGCGACCCCTCCGGCGAACTCCTTCTTCCCGGCGTCCTCCCCGTCGAGCTCCGGCGATCCTCGATCCATGCGCCGGCGAGATCCAGATCCAGCTACAGTAAACCCTAATCCGCGAGGTGGTTTTTCTTCTAAGTCCTGAGATTTTAGATCCATGTGCTCCTGTTCATCATGCTATATCTCCGCATCTGTAGCTCCGTTTTTGGCATATAGCATATCAAAATGTTCGTCTCAGAGAGTACATAATTTCATTCCATTGCATCATTTTCATTTGAGTTCATCTTGATGCCCGAAATGTTGTTAGAAGGAGGCTACTTGAGATAATTGTCAGATCTGCTGCTCCATTTAGACATTTGTCATTTTTGCCATGATTATTGTGTGCATGATATGCCCTGATGCTCTACATATGTTTTTTTAAGGGTTTTGTCATCTTTCCAGAGGTGCAAACCATGTATTTTTGTGATGTGTGTGGTGACTAGCACAAGCTTGCCAAGTGAGGCACTTGGTAATGCTGATTTCAGGGACTTAGCATTTCCACTAAGTCCTTAAGCTGTTTATCTCATATTGCCATATGTTCATGTTGTTTCCTAGTGATCCGTGCCTCTTTTCAGGATGGTCAGTAAGGATGTTTTATTAATCTTGTAGTGCTCTATCCATCCATGTCTTTGTTTGCAATTATGGAGCACCCTAGCTTGAGTCAATCGAGCTCTACTTTTGCTACTTCGTGAATCTGGGCAGATTGTCAACTTGTTTGCAATTTTGCCGATGATGTTGTAGTTGATCCGTGCATGCTATTCCATTGTTCTTGCCATGTCTAGCTTGCATTTTGTGTGTTCTTGATAGATGTATGCTTAGCTTTTCATGACTTGCTCCGTAGTGAGTGCATTGAGCTCGTAAACATGCCTACTTGAGATATGTTTCAGCATGTGCCAGTTTTCACTAAGTCTGAAAACTGATTATGCTTTTGCTATGTTCACATGCTTGCTAATGTGTTTTCTGATACCTTTTGGCTCAAGGTCACTATGGGACTTTTGTTAAGCTTTTTGAGAAGCTCCATGCCATGTTTTACGTTGCCATGTTCAGATCCTGTAGCATGTAGTTTTGTTGCTCCAAAGAGTGCTACCTGATCTGAAATTTCAGACAAGTGTTAATTTCACCAAGTCTGAGATCTGTTTGTCATATGCATTTTTGCCATGCTTGTTTGAACCTGCTAATGGATGATTTGGCCGTAGCTCAGTGCTAGACTTTTGTTAAGCATCTTGAATGCATCCCTTCCATGTATTTTGATGCCATGTTTGAGTGCTGTAGCATGTTCATCTCATTGCATTTAGGTGACTACTTGCTGTAAATTGCAGACCGGTGTCATATTTGAATCGCTTGCCATTTCCAAACCGTAACTCCGATTCCGGCATTCTTTATATCGTTTTCAAGTGATTTCATCTCATCTTTCCAGTGGCACACTTGGATTTCCAAGTTTAGGCCAGGTTCATGCATCCAAATCTTGCATATGCATCCCGCATCGCATCCCGCATAGCATACCATGTTTGCATCATATTGTTTGATCCTTGCACATGGTTGATTGTGTCCTTGTTGCTTGTTTGTCTTGTTTGGGTAGAGCTGGGAGACGAGTTCGCTAATGAGGAGCCCATTGAGTTTGCTTTCGAGGATCCAGTCAACTCTGACAACTTTGCAGGCAAGATGATCATACCCTCGAAATCACTACTATCTTTGCTATGCTAGATTGCTCGCTCTTTTGCTATGCCAATGCTACGATGCCTACCATTTGCTTTCAAGCCTCCCAAATTGCCATGTCAAACCTCTAACCCACCATGTCCTAGCAAACCGTTGATTGGCTATGTTATTGCTTTGCTCAGCCTCTCTTATAGTGTTGCTAGTTGCAGGTGAAGATTGGAGACCGTTCCTTGTTGGAACATTATTTACTTGTTGGGATATCATTATATTGCCATGTTATCTTAATGCATCTATATACTTGGTAAAGGGTGGAAGGCTCGGCCTCTCGCCTAGTGTTTTATTCCACTCTTGCCGCCCTAGTTTCCGTCATATCGGTGTTATGTTCCCGGATTTTGCGTTCCTTGCGCGGTTGGGTTATAACGGGAACCCCTTGATAGTCCGCCTTGATTAAAGCTTTTCTAGCAATGCCCAACCTTGATTTTACCATTTGCCACCTAGCCTCTTTTCCCTTGGGTTTCCGGAGCCCGAGGGTCATCTTATTTTAAACACCCCCCCCCCGGGCCAGTGCTCCTCTGAGTGTTGGTCCACCTGTCAGCTGCCGGTGGCCACCAGGGGCAACTCTGGGCTGGCCTACCCGTACCTAAGACAATCTGAGTGTGCCCTGAGAAAGAGATATGTGCAGCTCCTATCGGGATTTGTCGGCACATTCGGTCGGTGTTGCTGGATTAGTTTTAACCTGTCGAAGTGTCTTGAAGAACTGAGGTACCGAGTCTGATCGGAACGTCTCGGGAGGAGGTCTATTCCTTCGTTGACCGTGAGAGCTCGTCATGGGCTAAGTTGGGACTCCCCTGCAGGGATTTGAACTTTCGAAAGCCGTGCCCGCGGTTATGGGCAGATGGGAATTTGTTAATGTCTGGTTGTAGATAACTTGAACCTTAATTTAATTAAAATGAATCAACCGAGTGTGTTACCGTGATGGCCTCTTCTCGGCGGAGTCCGGGAAGTGGACACGGTGTTGGAGTAATGTTTGCGCAGGTTGTCCTCTAGTTTCTCGCTCGCGCTTTGCCTCCTCTTCTCGCTCTCTTTTGCGAACAGGATAGCCACCATATATGCTAGTCGCTTGCTGCAGCTCCACTTATATTTACCTTACCTTACCTATAAGCTTAAATAGTCTTGATCCCGAGGGTGCGAGATTGCTGAGTCCCTATGGCTCACAGATTACTATTACACCAGATGCAGGGCCTGATGATTCCGCTCCTGGTGACGCGCTCGAGCTCAAGTGGGAGTTCGACGAGGACTCTCAACGTTACTATGTTTCCTTTCCTGATGATCAGTAGCAGTGCCCTGTTGGGGGTGATCGGGACCGTGTCGCATGTTGGGTTATCTTTTATTTTGGCGCTGTAGTCGGGCCATGAGTGTTTGGATGATGTAATGTTATTTATGTACCTTGATTGATGTGGCGATTGTAAGCCAACTATGTTATCTCCCCTTTATGATTCATATTACATGGGATGTTGTGAAGATTGCCTTACTTGCGACATATGCCTTCAATGCGATTATGCCTCTAAGTCGTGCCTCGACACGTGGGAGATATAGTCACATCAAGGGTGTTACAACCTCGTCATATGACATATATATGGTGGATACTCCAAAAGATGGAGATGGTGATGGAACAGTGGGGGATGACGCCCCCAAGAAACAGCCAAAGTGCCGGCGTCAGCGGCGCCGCTCTAAATCCCGCCAAAGCAAAAATGGTGATTCCGGCACGGGAGATAATACTACCCCGGATAACGCCGAAGAACACCCACCTCAGCAAGATTCGGCACAAGAAGATGGAGAAGCTAGCCCTCATGAGAGAGCGGCAGACCGAGAGGTCGAGGATGATAACTATACGCCTCCCTCCGAATACGAGGCAAGCCTCGATGACGACGAATTCGTCATACCATCAGACCCCGCCGAACAAGAGCGTTTCAAACGCAGGCTTTTAGCCACGGCAAGCAGCCTCAAGAAAAAGCAGCAACAGCTTAGAGCTGCCCAAGATTTGCTAGCTGACAGATGGACTGAAGTCCTTGCGGCCAAAGAGTATGAACTCGAACGCCCCTCCAAGAGTTACCCAAATCGCAGGCCGCTACCCCGATTAGAGGAGGAAGCACCTACATCACCAGCGCACGACATGGCAGACCGGCCACCTCGCGGCCGCGACAGAGAGGCCTCTCGGCCCTCCACCCAAGCCATGCCCCGACGCCGCTCAACTAAGGCACGGGAAAATGCGCCAGACCTGCGAGACGTACTGGAGGATAAGGCAAGACAAACAAGATCGATCTACGGATCGTGCAGGTGCCCTACGGCATGTGACAATGATCTTCCTCCGGATACAACAAATCCGGTCGGGCCGAACACAACAGACATAGCTCTTCCGAGCTGCGTCGTGATATAGCCTAGTACAGAGGCGCCGCACACCCGCTATGCTTCACAAATGAAGTAATGGATCATAAAATCCCAGAGGGTTTCAAACCCGTAAACATCGAATCATACGATGGCACAACAGATCCGGCGGTATGGATCAAGGATTATCTCCTTCACATCCACATGGCACGCGGCGATGATCTACACGCCATCAAATACCTCCCGCTCAAACTTAAAGGACCGGCCTGGCATTGGCTTAACAGCTTGCCAGCAGACTCAATCGGTTCTTGGGAGGACCTGGAAGCCGCATTCCTTGACAACTTCCAGGGCACTTACGTGCGACCACCGGATGCCGACGACTTAAGCCACATAATTCAGCAGCCAGAGGAATCGGCCAGACAATTCTGGACACGGTTCCTAACAAAGAAAAACTAGATAGTCGACTGTCCGGACGCAGAGGCCCTAGCAGCCTTCAAGCATAACATCCGCGACGAGTGTCTTGCCCGGCACCTGGGACAGGAAAAGCCGAAATCCATGGAAGCCCTCACGACACTCATGACCCGCTTTTGCATGGGAAAAGACAGCTGGCTAGCTCGCAGTAACAACTTATCAAAGAACCCTGGTAATTCGGATACCAAGGACAAAAGTGGCAGGACACGTCGGAATAAGCAAAAACGCCGCGTTAGCAGCGACAACAATGAAGACACGGCAGTCAATGCCGGATTCAAAGGCTATAAATCCGGTCAGCGGAAAAAGCCATTCAAAAAGAATACTCAGGGCCCGTCCAGTTTGGACCGAATACTCGATCGCTTGTGCGAGATACATGGCACCCTCAAAAGGCCAGCCAATCACACTAATAGGAATTGTTGGGTGTTCAAGCAGGCAGGCAAGTTAAGGGCCGAAAACAGAGACAAGGGGCTGCACAGCGACGACGAGGAGCCCAAGCCGCCGAACAACAATGGACAGAAGGGCTTTCCCCCACAAGTGCGGATGGTGAACATGATATACGCAACCCACATTCCCAAGCGGGAGCAGAAGCGTGCGCTACGGGACGTATACGTGATGGAGCCAGTCGCCCCAAAGTTCAACCCATGGTCCTCCTGCCCGATCACTTTTGATCGAAGGGACCATCCCACTAGCATCCGCCATGGCGGCTTCGCCGCATTGGTTCTCGACCCAATCATCGACGGATTTCATTTCACAAGAGTCCTCATGGACGGCGGCAGTAGCCTGAACCTGCTTTATCAGGATACAGTGCGGAAAATGGGCATAGATCCCTCAAGGATTAAGCCCACAAGAATGACCTTTAAAGGCGTTATACCAGGTGTAGAAGCCAACTGTACAGGCTCAGTAACACTTGACGTGGTCTTCGGATCCCCGGACAATTTCCGAAGCGAAGAGTTAATCTTCGATATAGTCCCATTTCACAGTGGCTATCACGCCCTGCTCGGACGAACCGCATTCGCAAAGTTCAATGCGGTGCCGCACTATGCATATCTCAAGCTCAAGATGCCAGGCCCTCGAGGAGTAGTCACGGTCAACGGAAACACCAAACGCTCCCTCCGTACGGAGGAGCACACGGCGGCTCTCGCGGCGGAAGTACAAAGCAGCCTTCTTAGGCAATTCTCCAGTCCGGCCGTTAAAAAGCCAGACACTGCCAAGCGCGCCCAGAGTAACCCACAGCAGGACCGCCTAGCACACTATGAGCAAGCGTAGCAATGCGGCCCCAACCCCAGCTCTCGCGACATAGCGAAACCAGTACCTCGCATACATAACTACGCCCTTGAAATACCATGGGCACAGGGGAAGGGGCACAATAACGGCACACCCAAAATACGGCTTAAAACGTACTAGGGGCTGCCGGATTCTTTTTTAATTTTTTCTTACTTTCAGGACTCCATACTTCGGATGACCTGTTCGGCAATTCGACTGCCGCACAAACGATGCAAGATCCAGGGAGGCAGACAAGCCATGCCGCATTATGGAACTCCCAGGTGGTCTCTGTTACGAGCGGCATACCTGTTTTAAACACAATTCCGCGGCCTGCCCCTGGTCAGGTCATACTACATAGTCCAATATCTTTCGCTTACCGCACTATTTGTATCGTTTGGCTTTGATAAATAGCCTCTTTATAAACAATGCATAGCTTTCTGTCTATTTTTTGCATTATCTTCTTTTTACATATATGTTTATTAAATGACATGATTGCACACGTACACCATGGTACGACAAACACGCCAGGGGCTTCAGTACCCCTCATAATGGCGTGAGAAGTCCGTACACTTTCCCAAGTGCGTCACCCCGAACTTATAGCACTATATGCATCGGCTCCGAATCATGATTTTGGTCAATAGTTGGGTTTGCCCGGCTCCTATGTTTTGGTGCCTTACGTTCCGCTATATCGGCTAAGGTAGCACTAGGAGAACCACTGCGATTGTGCCCCGGTTGAGCTGGGTTAAGCACCTCAGTGGAGAAAGCTAAAACTGACTGTCATGATGTGGCGAGAGACTGGTCGCTGTTCGAGAGGTTTTTCGAGTCCCTAAAGACTTATTCCGCTTCGAGCGAGGAGCCAGCTTTGTCCGGCCAAGGTGTGGATAGCGCCCCGAACTCGGTCTTCCGAACTAGGGGCTTCGCCGAAATTTAAAATTATAGAGTTCTATGGCTAAGTGAGAGTGTTCAAGCATTATAGTCCGATTGCCTGGTTCATTGTGCTGAGCGCCTCCCTCGAAGGACCCAACTATGGGAAAAAGAGCGCTCAGGTTTATCCCGAACACCCCAGCACTAGTGGCATGGGGGCAGAAGCCGACGACTAGCCATCTCTCAATTTTTGATAAACGGCCGCACAGAAAGTAATATTTTAAATTCAACAAGCATTGCTTAGCGCATATGAACAAGTTTTCAGCGCACAGGATAAACACGAGCGAGTTCATTCAAAAATTACATCCTTGGTACATTCATCCGCCACAAGGCAGGCACCCGCTAGAACATCCTTATAGTAGTTCTCGGGCTTGCGATGCTCCTTCCCCGGCGGCGGCCCGTCCCTCGCAAGCTTCTCACCGTCCAGCTTGCCCCAGTGCACCTTTGCACGGGCAAGGGCCCGACGGGCACCTTCGATGCAGATGGAGCGCTTGACGACCTCAAGCCTCGGACAGGCCTCCACCAGCCGCCGCACCAGCCCGAAATAGCTTCCAGGCAGGGCCTCTCTGGGCCACAGCCGAACTATGAAGCCCTTCATGGCCTGCTCGGCCGCCTTGTGGAGCTCGACCAGCTGTTTCAGCTGGTCGCTCAAGGGCACAGGGTGTCCGGCCTCAGCATACTGAGACCAGAACACCTTCTCCGTCGAGATGCCCTCTTCGGCTCGGTAGAATGCGGCGGCGTCGGATACGCTGCGGGGAAGATCTTTGAATGCCCCTAGAGAGCTCCAGATTCGGGTAAGTAACAAGTACTTCACTTTTATACTTCTGCTTTGCATAAAGAATGCCTTACCTGCCGCTATCTTTTTCATCTCCTCCAACTCTTGGAGGGCCTTTTGGGCTTCGACCTTAGCAGACTTAGCAGTCTCAAGGGCCGCCCCGAGCTCGGACACTTGCGTCTTGGACTCAAGCTCCAAACTCTCATGTTTTTTCATGAGAGCCTGAAGCTCCTGCTGCACCTCGCCGACCTGGGCCTCAAGTTTCTCTCGCTCGGTGCACTCCGCGGCCATTTTCTTTTCGGCCTCAGACAGTGCCTGCTTGAGGGTCGCCACCTCAGTCATGGCCCCTACAATAAGCAGTATACTCCTGTCATTTTTTGCAATTGCGCCTCCCTATAGGCATTTTTTCTATAAGGTATCTCTTACCTTCTTTCTCCTCGAGCTGCCGTTTGGCAAGGCCGAGCTCTTGCTCGGTCCGCTCGAGGCCCTGTTTCAGGGCACCCACCTCCGCAGTCAGTGCGGCGGTGGCTAGCAGCGAAGCCTGCATACGCATATTGACTCTTTGTTGTTAGACTCCTGTGAAATTTAATAGATCCTCTATTCGGCTTTTCTTTCCGAACGCCAAACAGAGCATCAGGGGCTACTGTCTATGCGGTTATATTTTTACATATTTTTTACTTACCTCGAAGCCTGTTAGAAGGCTAGCGCAAGCTTCACTCAGTCCGCTCTTGGCGGACTGAACCTTCTGGATCACCGTACTCATAATAGTACGGTGCTCCTCGTTGATGGAGGCGCCGTCAAGCACCTCCAGCAGATTGTCCGGCACCTCCGGCTGGACGGAGGCTGCCAGCTCGGAAGGCTTACTCCTCTTGGAAGGAGTTCGCCTATCGCGGTCCGGAATTGTTATAGATTCTGGTGCGGTATCTGGCTCAAAGCCGGACTTGGAGCCCAGGGGGTCTTGTCCCCTTCACTCCTGGAGTCCAGGAGGTCGCCTCGTGGCTCCTCCTGGACCACCTCCTCTCGCCCCGGAGCTTGTCGCGACGCCACTTCAGCGTCATCCGCAGCACAGGGGGAAGCAGTAGGCGGAACTGAATTCACGTCCGATAAATCCAGGGAGCCGCTCGACGACTCGTCGAGCCCGTCCTTGGGCGGACTGCATGATTATATCCGACATTAGGGAAAGCTGTGCAACAAAAGGAATATCATGCGTTACTCTGGTATCCGAACACTTACGATCTCGCTGGACGCTTGGCCCTGTCTGGCCACTCCTCTTCGTCCTCGTCGGCGTTGGGGACGTAGTCCGGCGGAGGGGTTTTCCTCTTCTTGGACCCCTCGGCCTCCCCTACTGGGGCGGCCTTCCTCTTCTCTCCTCCCCCCGCTAGAGGGGGAGAGGTTTCTTCTTCCTCCTCCTCGTCTTCACGGGAGGAGTGCGTCTCGGACTCGTCGGATGACGAGTCCGACACCACCATATGCCGGGAACTCTTTCGAGTCCCCGTGGTCTTCTTCTTCTTGGCCTTCTTCTCCGGCACCACATAAGGTGCCGGAACCAGCAGCTTCTCTAGGAGAGCAGGGGCTGGGTCTTCGGGCAAGGGAGCCGGGCAGTTAATCCGTCCGGACTTCTCCCGCCAATCCTGTCAAAGGTGAGGGAGTTTAGATCCCGCATAGAGTCAACTATGAAAAAACTTAACATCCTGTAAAAGATGGAAATATCTTACCTCGCCAGCAGGACGCTGCGAGCTGAATCCGCGGTCTTCGAAGGCAGATGTGGGAGCCTCGGCGCCTTTGGTTAGCCCCCTCCAGACATCTTCGTACGTCGTGTCGAAGAGCCTGTTCAGAGTTCGGTGCTGCGCTGGGTTGAACTCCCACAAATTGAAGTCCCGTTCTTGACATGGAAGGATCCGGTGGACGAGCATGACCTGGATTACGTTGACAAGCTTGAGCTGCTTGTTCACCAGGGACTGGATGCATTTTTGCAGTCCGATCAACTCTCCTTCGTCGCCCCACGACAAGCTCGTCTCCTTCTAGGACGTGAGCCGCGTAGGGGGTCCGGATCGAAATTCTGGGGCTGCGATCCACTTCGGATCACGTGGCTCGGTGATGTAAAACCACCCTGACTGCCACCCCTTCAAAGTCTCCACAAGGGAGCCCTCAAGCCATAGGACGTTGGCAAATTTGCCCGCCATGGCACCTCCGCACTTTGCCTGGTTGCCGCGCACCACCTTTGGCTTGACGTTGAAGGTCTTGAGACAGAGGCCGAAATGGGGGCGAATGTAGAGGAAAGCCTCGCACACGACGATAAACGCCGAGATATTGAGGATGAAGTTCGGGGCCAGATCGTGGAAATCTAGGCCATAGTAGAACATGAGCCCGCGGACAAATGGGTGGAGAGGAAAACCCAGTCCGCGGAGGAAGTGGGGAAGAAATACTACCCTCTCATGGGGCCTTGGGGTGGGGAGAAGCTGCCCCTCCTTGGGAAGCCGGTGCGCGATGTCTTTGGACAAGTATCCGGCCTTCCTTAACCTTTTGACATGGCCCTTCGTGACGGAGGAGACCATCCACTTGCCTCCCGCTCCGGACATTGCTGGAGAAGGTTGAGGTGGGAAGTGCGGGCTTGGGCGCTGGAGCTCGGGTGCGCAGGAGATGGATAGGCAAAGGAGGAAGAAGGCGTAGGTAAAAAGGTGGATCCTTATCCCCTTATATGGGTGGATGCGGTTGTGCGTCCCCGCCTGCCTAGTAAAACTCGCTTGCCTCCCAAGCACCGAGATGAGTGGCGTGGTTGGGTTACCCACATCCGTATTGATGAGAATCCTGTAAACAAAGGGGACACGATCTCTGCTTTGACAAGACGTGCCAAGGAAACCGCCTCGCAGAACACGCTGAGGTGGGAAAGTAAAAACGATTTTGAGTAAAGGACTTGGCCATAGTGTGATGGCGCACTGCGGAATACGTCAGAAGATTTGGTTTGTGTTAATATTATTCTCTCTATGGCAATATGTGGAAGCTTATTTTGCAGAGCTGGACACTACTCTTGGTGTTTACGATCTTCTATGAAGGACTTGGAGGAGGAACCCGCCTTGCAATGCCGAAGACAATTTGTGCGCCGGACTCGTCGTCATTGAAGCCTGGTTCAGGGGCTACTGAGGGAGTCCTGGATTAGGGGTGTTCGGGTAGACGGACTATACCTACAGCCGGACTCCAGGACTATGAAGATACAAGATTGAAGACTACGTCCCGTGTCCGGATGGGACTTTCCTTGGCATGGAAGGCAAGCTTGGCGATGCGGATATTCAAGATCTCCTACTATTGTAACCGACTCTATGTAACCCTAACCCTATCCGGTGTCTATATAAACCGGAGGGTTTTAGTCCGTAGGACAACAACTTCATCAACTCCATATACAACAATCATACCATAGGCTAGCTTTTAGGGTTTAGCCTCCTCGATCTCGTGGTAGATCTACTCTTGTACTACCCATATCATCAATATTAATCAAGCAGGACGTAGGGTTTTACCTCCATCAAGAGGGCCCGAACCTGGGTAAAACATCATGTTCCCTGCCTCCTGTTACCATCCGGCCTAGACTCACAGTTCGGGACCCACTACCCGAGATCCGCCGGTTTTGACACCGACACCACCCCTTCAGGGTCTCCACAAAGGAGCCCTCGAGCCATAGGACGTTGGCCATCTTGCCAACCATGGCGCCTCCGCACTCCACCTGGTTGCCGCGCACCACCTTTGGCTTGACGTTGAAGATCTTGAGCCATAGGCCGAAATGGGGGCGGATGCGGAGGAAAGCCTCGCACACGACGATAAACGCCGAGATGTTGAGGACAAAATTTGGGGCCAGATCGTGGAAATCCAGGCCGTAGTAGAACATGAGCCCCTGGACAAATGGTTGGAGAGGGAAGCCCAGTCCGCGGAGGAAATGGGGGAGGAACACCACCCGCTCATGGGGCCTAGGGGTGGGGATGAGCTGCCCCTTTTCGGGGAGCCGGTACGCGATGTCGTTAGACAGGTATCCGGCCTTCCTCAGCTTTTTGATATGTCCCTCCGTGACGGAGGAGACCATCCACTAGCCTCTCGCTCCGGACATGGCTGGAGAAGGTTGAGGTGAGGAGTGCGGACTTGGGCGCTGGAGCTCGAGTGCGCAAGAATGGATAGGCGAAGGAGGAAGAGGGCATAGGTGAAAAGGTGGATCCTTATCCCCTTGTATGGGTGGATGCAACTACATGTCCCCACCAGCCTGGTAAAACTCGCTTATCTCCCAAGCGCCATAATCAAAGGCGTGGTTGGGTTACCCACGCCTGTATTGACAAGAATCCCGAAATAAGGGGACACGATCTCTGCTTTAACAAGACGTGCTAAGGAAACCGCCTCGCATAACGCGCTGAGATGGGACAGTAAAATGGTTCGAATAAAAGCTTGGCCGTGGTGTGATGTCACACTACGGAGTGCATCAGCAGATTAGATTTGTGTAAATATTATTCTCTCTATGGCGATATGTGGAAACTTATTTTGCAGAGCCGGACACTACCTTTGTGTTCAAAATCTTCTATGAAGTACTTGGAGGAGGAACCCGCCTTGCAATGCCGAAGACAATTTGCGCGCCGGACTCGTCGTCATTGAAGCCTGGTTCAGGGGCTACTGAGGGAGTCCTGGATTAGGGGGTGTCCGGATGGCCGGACTATACCTTCAGCCGGACTCCAGGACTATGAAGATACAAGATTGAAGACTTCGTCCCGTGTCCGGAAGGGACTTTCCTTGGCGTGGAAGGCAAGCTTGGCGATACAGATATTCAGATCTCCTACCATTGTAACCGACTCTATGTAACCCTAACCCTATCTGGTGTCTATATAAATCGGAGGGTTTTAGACAACATACACATCAACAATCATACCATAGGCTAGCTTCTAGGGTTTAGCCTCTCTGGTCTCGTGGTAGATCAACTCTTGTAATACCCATATCATCAATATTAATCAAGCAGGACGTAGGGTTTTACCTCCATCAAGAGGGCCCGAACCTGGGTAAAACATCGTGTCCCCTGCCTCCTGTTACCATCCGGCCTAGACGCACAGTTCGGGACCCCCTACCCGAGATCCGCCGGTTTTGACACCGACAATGATCATCATTATTAGAGCATTGTCCCAGTGAGGAAAGGATGATGGAGACTATGATTCCCCCATAAGTCGGGATGAGACTCCGGAAGAAAAAAAAGGAAAAAAAAGAGGCCATAAAAAAAGAGAAAAGGCCCAAAAAATGAATGAGAGAAAAAGAGAGAAGGGGCAATGCTACTATCCTTTTACCACACTTGTGCTTCAAAGTAGCACCATGATCTTCATGATAGAGAGTCTCCTATGTTGTCACTTTCATATACTAGTGGGAATCTTTCAATATAGAACTTGGCTTGTATATTCCAATGATGGGCTTCCTCAAAATGCCCTAGGTCTTCGTGAGCAAGCGAGTTGGATGCACACCCACTAGTTTCTTTTGTTGAGCTTTCATACATTTATAGCTGTAGTGCATCCGTTGCATGGCAATCCCTACTCACTCACATTGATATCTATTAATGGGCATCTCCATAGCCCGTTGATATGCCTAGTTGATGTGAGACTATCTTCTCCCTTTTTGTCTTCTCCACAACCACCATTCTATTCCACCTATAGTGCTATGTCCATGGCTCACGCTCATGTATTGCGTGAAGATTGAAAAATTTTGAGAACACCAAAAGTATGAAACAATTGCTTGGCTTGTCATCGGGGTTGTGCATGATTTAAATATTTTGTGTCGTGAAAATGGATCATAGCCAGACTATATGATTTTGTAGGGATAGCTTTCTTTGGCCATGTTATTTTGAGAAGACATGATTGCTTAGCTAGTATGCTTGAAGTATTATTATTTTTATGTCAATATTAAACTTCTATCTTGAATCTTATGGATCTGAATATTCTTGCCACAATAAAGAGAATTACATGGATAAATATGTTAGGTAGCATTCCACATCAAAAATTCTGTTTTTATCATTTACCTACTCGAGGACGAGCAGGAATTAAGCTTGGGGATGCTGATACGTCTCCAACGTATCTATAATTTTTGATTGTTCCATGCTATTATATTATCAACTTTGGATGTTTATGGGCTTTATTATGCACTTTTATATTATTTTTGGGACTAACCTATTAACCCAGAGCCCGGTGCCAGTTTCTGTTTTTTCCTTGTTTTAGAATATCGCAGAAAAGGAAAATCAAACGGAGTCCAATTGACCTGAAACTTCACGGAACTTATTTATGGATCAGAAGAAGCCCAGAAGACTTGGAGTGCACGTCAGGGGATCAATGAGGAATCCACGAGGCAGGGGGCGCGCCCACCCCCTGGGCATGCCCTCCACCCTCGTGGGCCCCTTGTGGCCCCCCTGGTGCACTTCTTCCTCCTATATATCTCCATATACCCTAAAACAATCGGGGAGCACAATAGATCGGGAGTTCCGCCGCCAGAAGCCTCCGTAGCCACCGAAAACCAATCTAGACCCGTTCCGGCACCCTGACAGAGGGGGAATCCCTCTCAGGTGGCTATCTTCATCATCCCGGCGCTCTCCAATGACGAGGAGGGAGTAGTCCACCCACGGGACTGAGGGTATGTACCAGTACCTATGTGTTTGATCTCTCTCTCTCTCATGTTCTTGAGGTGGTACGATCTTGATGTATCACGAGATTTGCTATTATAATTGGATCTTATGATGTTTTCTTCCCCCTCTACTCTCTTGTAATGGATTGAGTTTCCCCTTTGAAGTTATCTTATCGGATTGAGTCTTTAAAGATTTGAGAACACTTGATGTATGTCTTGTCATGCGTATCTGTGGTGACATTGGGATATCACGTGATTCACTTGATGTAGGTTTTGGTGATCAACTTGCGGGTTCTGCCCATGAACCTATGCATAGGGGTTGGCACACGTTTTCGTCGTGATTCTCCGGTAGAAACTTTGGGGCACTCTCTGAGGTTCTATGTGTCGGTTGAATAGATGAATCTGAGATTGTGTGATGCATATCGTATAATCATACCCACGGATACTTGAGGTTACATTGGAGTATCTAGGTGACATTAGGGTTTTGGTTGATTTGTGTCTTAAGGTGTTATTCTAGTACAAACTCTAGGGCTGTTTGTGACACTTATAGGAATAGCCCAACGGATTGATTGGAAAGAATAACTTTGAGGTGGTTTCGTACCCTACCATAATCTCTTCGTTTGTTCTCCACTATTAGTGACTTTGGAGTGACTCTTTGTTGCATGTTGAGGGATAGTTATGTGATCCAATTATGTTATTATTGTTAAGAGGACTTGCACTAGTGAAAGTATGAACCCTAGGCCTTGTTTCCTAGCATTGCAATACCGTTTACGCTCACTTTTATCATTAGTTACCTTGCTTTTTTTATATTTTCATATTACAAAAACATTTATCTACCATTCATATACCACTTGTATCACCATCTCTTCGCCGAACTAGTGCACCTATACAATTTAGCATTGTATTGGGTGTGTTGGGGACACAAGAGACTCTTTGTTATTTGGTTGCAGGGTTGCTTGAGAGAGACCATCTTCATCCTACGCCTCCTACGGATTGATAAACCTTAGGTCATCCACTTGAGGGAAATTTGCTACTGTCCTACAAACCTCTGCACTTGGAGGCCCAACAACGTCTACAAGAAGAAGGTTGTGTAGTAGACATCACCTGCCCCAAATGGGACAAAAAATTTACCACGGCATGTTGATGCCGCTCCATGATAGCATGCCAAGTTTCATGAATTTCAGACGAGTTTTGGATTTACTAGAATTTAAAAACAAGGTATCTCAATGTTTGCGGCCGAGTGACGGTGGCATGGTGTTTTACATTCATTCTCATTTCTTGCATGGGACCTAAGCATGCAACCAAGGACACAAATTTGAATTTTCAACCAATTTATATGCATTACAGCATGTGCATGTAGTTCAAATTTGAATTATGCACATGAATGCATTGAAAACTCAGTTAATGCATAAAAATGTCCAAACGAACCCCGAAAAATCACAAAAATTGACAAAACACTCCTCTTATTCTAAGTTGACACGAGATTTTTTTGAAAGCAATAAGAAGCAATGGATATCGTTTTGTCCCCAAAGGTGGGAGGTTCCCTACCGAAACCATCATGCTTATTATGAGAAGCTCTGGTCTGTGAGAAGCATATATCCAAACCCGCCCCAAATGGGACAAAAAAATTACCACGGCATTTTGATGCCGCTCCATGATAGCATGCCAAGTTTCATGAGTTTCAGACGAGTTTTGGATTTACTAGAATTTAAGAACCAGGTATCTTAATGTTTGCGGCCAAGTGACGGTGGCAGGGTGTTTGACATTCATTCTCATTTCTTGCATGGGACCTAATCATGCAACCAAGAACACATATTTGAATTCTCAACCAATTTATATGCATTAGAGCATGTGCATGTAGTTCAAATTTGAATTATGCACATGAATGCATTGAAAACTCAGTTATAGCATAAAAATGTCCAAACGAACCCCGAAAAATCACAAAAATTGACACAACACTCCTGTTGTTCTACGTTGACATGAGAAATTTTTTAAAAGCAATAAGAGGCAATGGATATCGTTTCATCCCCAAAGGTGGGACGTTCCCTACTGAAATCATCATGCTTCTTGTGAGAAGCTCTGGTTTGTGAGAAGCATATACCCAAACCTGCCCCAAATGGGACAAAAAATTTACCACGACATGTTGATGCCGCTCCATGATAGCATGCCAGGTTTAATGAATTTCAGACGAGTTTTGGATTTACTAGAATTTAAAAACAAGGTATCTCAATGTTTGCGGCCGAGTGACGGTGGCAGGGTGTTTGACATTCATTCCCATTTCTTACATGGGACCTAAGCATGCAACCAAGGACACATATTTGAATTTTCAACCAATTTATATGCATTAGAGCATGTGCATGTAGTTCAAATTTGAATTATGCACATAAATGCATTGAAAACTCAATTAATGCATAAAAATGTCCAAATGAACCCGAAAAAATCCCAAAAATTGACAGAACATTACCGTTGTTCTATGTTGACACTAGGAAAAAAATTGAAATCGAGAAGAGGTAATGGATATTGTTTCGTCCAGAAAGGTGGATGATGACCCACAAGTATAGGGGATCTATCGTAATCCTTTCGATAAGTAAGAGTGTCGAACCCAACGAGGAGCGGAAGGAAATGACAAGCAGTTTTCAGTAAGGTATTCTCTCCAAGCACTGAAATTATCGGTAACAGATAGTTTTGTGATAAGGTAATTCGTAACGGGTAACAAGTAATAAAAGTAAAGAAGGTGCATCAAGGTGTCCCAATCCTTTTTTTAGCAAAGGACAAGCCTGGACAAACTCTTATACAAAGGAAAACGCTCCCGAGGACACATGGGAATTATCATCAAGCTAGTTTTCATCATGCTCATATGATTCGCGTTCGTTACTTTGATAATTTGATATGTGGGTGGACCGGTGCTTGGGCACTACCCTTACTTGGACAAGCATCCCACTTATGATTAACCCCTCTCGCAAGCATCCGCAACTATGAAAGAAGTGGTAAACCTAACCATAGCATGAAACATATGGATCCAAATCTGCCCCTTACGAAGCAACGCATAAACTAGGGTTTAAGCTTCTGTCACTCTAGCAACCCATCATCTACTTATTACTTCCCAATGCCTTCCCCTAGGCCCAAACAATGGTGAAGTGTCATGTAGTCAACATTCACATGACACCACTACAGGAAAGACAACATACATCTCATCAAAATATCGAATGAATACCAAATTCACATGACTACTTATAACAAGACTTCTCTCATGTCCTTAGGAACAAATGTAACTACTCACAAATCATATTCATGTTCATAATCAGAGGGGTATTAATATGCATAAAGGATCTGAACATATGATCTTCCACTGGATAAACCAACTAGCATTAACTACAAGGAGTAATCAACACTACTAGCAACCCACAGGCACCAATCTGAGGTTTTGAGACAAAGATTGGATACAAGAGTTGAACTAGGGTTTGAGAGGAGATGGTGCTAGTGAAGATGTTGATGGAGATTGGGCCCCTCCCGATGAGAGGACCAATGGTGATGACAATGGTGACGATTTCCCCCTCCCAGAGGGATGTTTCCCCGGCAGAACAGCTCCGCCGGAGCCCTAGATTGGTTCCGCCAAGGTTCCGCCTCGAGACGACAGCGCTTCATCCCGAAAGCTTCCTCCTTATTTTTTCTAGGGCGAAAGACTTCATATAGCAAAAGATGGGCATCGGAGACCTGCCAGGGGGACCACGAGGCAGGGGCGCGCAACATATATATTGTCATATGATTTCTTATGCTAA
The DNA here is from genome assembly GCF_002162155.2 of Triticum dicoccoides. Lineage (NCBI taxonomy): Eukaryota > Viridiplantae > Streptophyta > Magnoliopsida > Poales > Poaceae > Triticum > Triticum dicoccoides. The sequence continues at coordinate 634,755,720 of NC_041388.1, read as the reverse complement.
AGTAACAATCTATTCACAATGTAAAGTATGAATCAGAAACTTCATAGAAAACTAACAAACTATAATCTCAGTCATTGAAGCAATTGCCATTTATCATAACATCGGAAATAGGCAATTGATAACCCATAATTATAGGGGATCGCAACAGTTTTTGAGGGTCTGTATTCAACCCAAATTTATTGATTCGACACAAGGGGAGCCAAAGAATATTCTCAAGTATTAGCAGCTGAGTTGTCAATTCAACCACACCTGGAAACTTAATATCTGCAGCAAAGTATTTAGTAGCAAAGTAATATGATAATAGTGGTAATGATAGCAAAAGTAATATTTTTTGGTTTTGTAGTGATTGTGACAATAGCAACGGAAAAGTAAATAAACGAAGAACAATATATGAAAAGCTCGTAGGCAATGGATCGGTGATGGAGAATTATGTCGGATGCGATTGATCATGCAACAGTTATAACATAGGGTGACACAGAACTAGCTCCGGTTCATCAATGTAATGTAGGCATGTATTCCGAATATAGTCATATGTGCTTATGGAAAAGAACTTGCATGACATCTTTTGTCCTACCCTCCCGTGGCAGCGGGGTCCTATTGGAAACTAAGGGATATTAAGGCCTCCTTTTAATAGAGTACCAGATCAAAGCATTAACACATAGTGAATACATGAACTCCTCAAACTAAGGTCATCACCGGGAGTGGTCCCGATTATTGTCAATTCGGGGTTGCCGGATCATAACACATAGTAGGTGACTATAGACTTGCAACATAGGATCAAGAACTCACATATATTCATGAAAACATAATAGGTTCAGATCTGAAATCATGGCACTCGGGTCCTAGTGACAAGCATTAAGCATAGCAATGTCATAGCAACATCAATCCCAGAACATAGTGGATACTAGGGATCAAACCCTAACAAAACTAACTCGATTACATGATAAATATCATCCAACCCATCACCGTCCAGCAAGCCTAGGATGGAATTACTCACGCACGGCGGTGATGGAGGTAGGTTGATGATGACGATGGTACGGATTCCCCTCTCTGGAGCCCCGAACGGACTCCAGATCAGCCCTCCCGAGAGAGTTTAGGGCTTGGCGGCAGCTCCGTATCATAAAACGCGATGAATCCTTCTCTCTGATTTTTTTCTCCCCGAACATGAATATATGGAGTTGGAATTGAGGTCAGTGGAGCGTCAGGGGGGCCCATGAGGTAGGGGCGCGCCCAGGGGGTAGGGTGCGCCCCCCACCCTCGTGGACAGGGTGTGGGCCCCCTTATATATTCCAAAAATAATCTCCGTTGATTTTCAGGTCATTCCGAGAACTTTTATTTCTGCACAAAAATAACACCAAGGCAATTCTGCTGAAAACAACGTCGGTCCGGGCTAGTTCCATTCAAATCATGCAAGTTAGAGTCCAAAACAAGGGCAAAAGTGTTTGGAAAAGTAGATACAACGGAGACGTATCATCAATATAAGAGCTTTTCAGCAAGTCCACATACTCAACTATCATTTAGTCTTTCACAATTGCTAACACGCATGCAATACTTATGGGTATGAAGCTTTAATCGGACATAGAGAAAGATAGGGGCTTATAGTTTTGCCTTCCAACCTTTTTACCACATGGGTAATGTCAACAATAATAGTTTATGAAAACCCACATCCATAGCAGCAGTAGCGAAGGAATCGCTTGATCGGGTTCAGTTAACATCCATCGATCGATCGCTCGGGTTCAGTAACGTGTAGCCTGCAGTGCAATTGCTCGGGTTTAGTTAGAGCCCAACGGCTCGCTCGGGTTCAGTTAGAGCCAACGCCTCGCACACACGCGCGTACGTGTACGAGAGAAACACGCATCGCTCGGCCCCCGACCTCCCACCGTAACCGGGAACTCCCCGAAATTTTCCTCCCCCTCGCTTCTACCATGGTTTTTTCCATCATGGACGGCCCAAAGAATGTCATGCAGCTGCGTCTCCGGCCCGCCCAGGATGAAAAGCCCATTTTCGGTCATGTTTTTTTGTCATAGAAGTAGGAGCCCACCACATCTATGATGATACCGGGTTTTGTCACAATTATCGTCATAGAAGTGTCATATGTATGACAGAAAAAAATTTCGTTCGGCCCAAAATGTCACGGATGTGTCTTTTTTTGTAGTGTTATGACTTCGCCATGGGCTTGTCCCTGGGTAACCACTCCTCGTCGCCAAAAGCGGCCACCATGGAGCAGTCCGAAAGGAGAGTCCTTCCCTTCTTGGACCCTTCGCCCTCCCCTGATGGGGCGGCCTTCCTTTTCTTGTCTCCCCCGGTTGGGGGGGAGAACTTTCCTCTTCCTCCTCCTTGTTTTCATGGGAGGAGGGCACCTCGGTGTTATCGGACAATGAGTCTGATACGACCTTGCGCCGGAGACCTTACCTGGTCCCCGTGGCCTTCTTCTTGGCCTTCTTCTCCAGCGCCTCATAGGGCGCTGGAACCAGCATCTCCGTTAAGAGAGCCCTTGCTGGATCTTCGGGTAGTGGGCCGGACAATCGATCCGCTCCGCTGTCGCGACCCAGTCCTGTTAAATGGCGTGGAGGCTTAGATCCCACACGTGATTATACTAGGGAAAGAAACATCTTATGAGATATAAGGAGCTCACTGGAGTGGCAGGGCACTTTGCGCTGAGTCCGCGATCCTCGGTAAGGGGAGGAGGTACCTCGGCGGACTTGAACAACACCTTCCAGATGTCCTGGTGCGTCGTGTCGAAGAGCTCTCACAGTGTCTGGTGCTTAGCCGGGTCGAACTCCCACATATTGAATGCCCGTCTTTGACACGGGAGGATCCGACGGAAGAGCATGACCTGGACCACGTTGACAAGCTTGATTTTCTTGCTTATCATGTTTTTAACACAGTTTTGGAGTCCGGTTAGCTCCACCGATGAACCCCAGGATAGGCCCTTCTCTTTCTAGGAGGTGAGCTGCATGGGGATGCCGGATCGAAATTCGGGGGCCGCCACCCAGTTGGTGTCACGTGGCTTAGTGATGTAGAACCACCCCGATTGCCACCCCTTCACGGCCTCCACATAGGAGCCTTCGAGCCAGGTGACGTTGGGTATTTTTCACACCATGGCGCCTCCGCACTCCGCTTACTGGCCGACCACCACCTTCGGCCTAATGTTGAAGGTCTTCAGCCACAGGCCGAAGTGGGGCTTGATGCGGAGGAAGGCCTCGCACACGACGATAAACGTTGAGATGTTGAGGATGAAATTGGGGGCCAGATCATGGAAGTCCAGCCCGTAGTAGAACATGAGCCCGCAGACAAATGGGTGGAGGGGAAATCCCAGCCCGCGGACGAAATGGGTAAGGAATACAACCATTTCGTGGGGTTCGGGGGTAGGGACGATCTGCCCCGCGTCTGAGAGCCGGTGCGCGATATCTGCGGCCAGGTATCTGGCTTCCTGGAGCTTCGTAATGTTCTCCTCCGTAACAGAGGAGACCATCCACTTGCCTCCCGCTCCGGACATGTTTGGAGTGGTTTTGCGGAGAAAATGCGAACTTGGGCGCTGGAGCTCGAGTGCGCGAGAATGGATGGGCAGGGAAGAAGAAGGCGTGGGTGAAAAGGAGGAGTCCTTGTCCCTTTATAAGGACGGAAGAAACTATGCGCCTCCCACCTGCCTGGTAAACTCGCTTATTCCCCAAGCGCTATGACTGATGGCGCGATTGGGTTACCCACACCCGTATTGATGAGAATCCCGTGATAAGGGGACATGATCTCTTCTTCGAAAAGACGTGCCAAGAAAATCGCCTCACAATATGTGCAGTAGCTGGTTGAGAAAAACAGTTCGAATAATGACCGGGCCATGGCGTGATGTCACGTTATGAAAAGTTGTCAGCAGATTAGATTTGTGGAAGTATTATACTCTCTACGGTGGTATGTGGAATTTGTTTTGCAGAGCTGGACACTATCCTTGTGTTCGAAATCTTCTATGGTGTATTCGGAGGAGGAACCCTCCTTGCAATGTCGAAGACAATCTGCGCGCCGGACTCGTCGTCATTGAAGCCTGGTTCAGGGGCTACTGAGGGAGTCATATCCTTTGGCCGGACTATTGGGCTATGAAGATACAAGATTGAAGACTCCGTCCCGTGTCCGGGTGGGACTCTCCTTTGCTTGGAAGGCAAGCTTGGCAATTCGGATATGTAGATCTCCTCCCTTGTAACCGACTCTATGTAACCCTAGCTAAACCGGAGGGTTTAGTCCATAGGACAACAACAATCATAATCATAGGCTAGCTTCTAGGGTTTAGCCTCTACGATCTCATGGTAGATCAACTCTTGTAATACTCATATCATCAAGATCAATCAAGCAGGAAGTAGGGTATTACCTCCATCGAGAGGGCCCGAACCTGGGTAAACATTGTGTCCCCCGCCTCCTGTTACCATCCGCCTTAGACGCACAGTTCGGGACCCCCTACCCGAGATCTGCCAGTTTTGACACCGACACCCCTCCCTAGTCCAATTCAGAGTCCGTATAGGGAGGGGGGCTGACTGCCCCTTGTGGGATGCCTCCCCTCTTCCCTATAGCCCATGAAAGCCCAACTTTCCCCGAGGGGGGGGGGGTCCGATAACCCTCCGGCACTCCGGTTTTCTCCAAAATCACCCGGAACACTTCCGGTCTCTGAATATAGCCGTCCAACATATCAATCTTTATGTCTCGACCATTTCGAGACTCCTCGTCATGTCCATGATCATATCCGGGACTCCAAACTACCTTCGGTACATCAAAACACATAAACTCATAATACCGATCGTCACCGAACGTTAAGCGTGCGGACCCTACGGGTTCGAGAACTATGTAGACATGACCGAGACACGTCTTAGGTCAATAACCAATAGCGGAACCTAGATGTTCATATTGGCTCCCACATATTCTATGAAAATCTTTATCGGTCAAACCGCATAACGATATACGTTGTTCCCTTTGTCATCGGTATGTTACTTGCCCGAGATTCGATCGTCGGTATCTCAATACCTAGTTCAATCTCGTTACTGGCAAGTCTCTTTACTCGTTCCGTAATGCAACATCCCGCAACTAACTCATTAGTCACATTGCTTGCAAGGCTTACAGTGATGTGCATTACCGAGAGGGTCCAAAGATACCTCTCCGACAATCGGAGTGACAAATCCTAATCTCAGTCTATGCCAACTCAACAAACACCATCAGAGACACCTGTAGAGAACCTTTATAATCACCCAGTTATGTTGTGACGTTTGGTAGCACACAAAGTGTTCCTCCGGTATTCGGGAGTTGCATGATCTCATAGTCATAGGAACATGTATAAGTTATGGAGAAAGCAATAGCAACAAACTAAATGATCGTCGTGCTAAGCTAACGGATGAGTCAAGTCAATCACATCATTCTCTAATGATGTGATCCTGTTAATCAAATGACAACTCATGTCTATGGTTAGGAAACATAACCATCATTGATTCAACGAGCTAGTCAAGTAGAGGCAAACTAGTGACACTCTGTTTGTCTATGTATTCACACATGTACTAAGTTTCCGGTTAATACAATTCTAGCATGAATAATAAACCTTTATCATGATATAAGGAAATATAAATAACAACTTCATTATTGCCTCTAGGGCATATTTCCTTCAGTCTCCCACTTGCACTAGAGTCAATAATCTAGATTACATTGTAATGATTCTAACACCCATGGAGTCTTGGTGCTGATCATGTTTTGCTTGTGAGAGACGCTTAGTCAACGGGTCTGCAACATTCAGATCCGTATGTATCTTGCAAATCTCTATGTCTCCCTCCTTGACTTGATTGCGGATGGAATTGAAGCGTCTCTTGATGTGCTTGGTTCTCTTGTGAAATCTGGATTCCTTTGCCATGGCAATTGCACCAGTATTGTCATGAAAGATTTTCATTGGACCCGATGCACTAGGTATGACACCTAGATCGGATATGAACTCCTTCATTTGCTGCTTCTGAAGCAGCTATGTATTCTGCTTCACGCGTAGATCCTGCCACGACGCTCTGCTTGGAACTGCACCAACTGACAGCTCCACCATTTAATAAAAACATGTATCCAGTTTGTGACTTAGATTCATCCGGATCATTATCAAAGCTTGCATCGACGTAATCGTTTATGACGAGCTCTTTGTCACCTCCATATACGAGAAACATATCCTTAGTCCTTTTCAGGTATTTCAGGATATTCTTGACCGTTGTCCAGTGATCCACTCCTAGATTACTTTGGTACCTCCCTGCTAAACTGATAGCAAGGCACACATCAGGTCTGGTACACAACATTGCATACATGATAGAGCCTATGGCTAAAGCATAGGGAACACCTTTCATTTTCTCTCTATCTTCTACAGTGCTCGGGCATTGAGTCTAACTTCACACCTTGTAATACATGTAAGAACCCTTTCTTTGCCTGATCCATTTTTAACTTCTTCAAAACTTTATCAAGGTATGTTCTTTGTGAAAGTCCAATTAAGCGTCTTGATCTATCTCTATAGATCTTGATGCCCAATATATAAGCAGCTTCACCGAGGTCTTTCATTAAAAAATTCTTATTCAAGTATCCTTTTATGCTATTCAGAAATTCAGTATCATTTCCGATCAACAATAAGTCATCTACATATAATATCAGAAATGCTATGGAGCTCCCACTCACTTTCTTGTAAATACAGGCTTCTTCAAAAGTCTGTATAAAACCATATGCTTCGATCACACTATCAAAGCGTATACTCCAACTACGAGAGGCTTGCACCAGTCCATAAATGGATCACTGGAGCTTGCACACTTTGTTAGCACCTTTTGGATCGACAAAACCTTCTGGTTGCATCATATACAACTCTTCTTTAAGATATCCATTAAGGAATGTAGTTTTGCATCAATTTGTCAAATTTCATAATCATAAAATGCGGTAATTGCTAACATGATTCGGACGGACTTAAGCATCGCTACGGGTGAGAAGGTCTCATCATAGTCAACTCCTTGAACTTGTCAAAAACCTTGTAGATAGTAACATTATCGTCAGCGTCAGTCTTCTTCTTGAAGATCCATTTATTCTCTATGGCCTGCCAATCATCGGGCAAGTCAACCAAAGTCCACACTTTGTTCTCATACATGGATCCCATCTCAGATTTCATGGCCTCAAGCCATTTTGCGGAATCTGGGCTCATCATCGCTTCCTCATAGTTCGTAGGTTCATCATGGTCAAGTAACATGACCTCCAGAACAGGATTACCGTACCACTCTCGTGCGGATCTTACTCTGGTTGACCTATGAGGTTCGGTAGTAACTTGATCAGAAGTTTCATGATCATCATCATTAGCTTCCTCACTTACTGGTGTAGGAATCACTGGAACTGATTTGAGTGATGAACTACTTTCTAATAAGGGAGCAGGTACAATTACCTCATCAGGTTTTACTTTCCTCCCACTCACTTCTTTCGAGAGAAACTCCTTCTCTAGAAAGGATCCATTCTTAGCAATGAATATCTTACCTTCGGATCTGTGATAGAAGGTGTACCCAACAGTATCCTTTGGGTATCCTATGAAGACACATTTCTCCGATTTGGGTTTGAGCTTATTAGGTTGAAGTTTTTTTCATAAGCATCGCAGCCCCAAACTTTAAGAAACGACAACTTGGGTTTCTTGACAAACCACAGTTCATAAGGTGTCGTCTCAACGGATTTAGATCGTGCCCTATTTAACGTGAATGCAACCGTCTCTAAAGCATAACCCCAAAAAGATAATGGTAAATCAGTGAGAGACATCATAGATCGCACCATATCTAATAAAAGTGCGGTTACGATGTTCGGACACACCATTATGCTGTGGTGTTCTGGGTGGTGTGAGTTGTGAAACTATTCTGCATTGTTTCAAATGAAGACCAAACTCATAACTCAAATATTCACCTTCACGATCAGATCGTGGAAACTTGATTTTCTTGTTACGATGATTTTCTACTTCACTCTGAAATTCTTTGAACTTTTCAAATGTTTTAGACTTATGTTTCATTAAGAAGATATAACCATATCTGCTTAAACCATCTATGAAGGTGAGAAAATAACGATATCCGCCGCGAGCTTCAATGTTCATTGGACCACATACATTAGTATGTATGATTTCCAATAACTTTGTTGCTCGCTCCATTGTTCCGGAGAACAGAGTTTTAGTCATCTTGCCCATGAGGCATGGTTTGCAAGTACCAAGTGATTCATAATCAAGTGATTCTAGAAGTCCATCAGAATGGAGTTTCTTCATGCGCTTTACACCAATATGACCTAAACGGCAGTGCCACAAATAAGTTGCACTGTCATTATCAACTCTGCATCTTTTGGCTTCAATGCTATGAACATGTGTATCACTACTATCAATATTTAGTAAAAATAGACCACTCATCAAGGGTGCATGACCATAAAAGATATTACTCATATAAATAGAACAACCATTATTCTATGATTTAAATGAATAACCGACTCGCATCAAACAAGATCCAGATATAATGTCCATGCTCAACGCTGGCACCAAATAACAATTATTTAGGTCTAAAACTAATCCCGAAGGTAGATGTAGAGGTAGCGTGCCGATGGCGATCGCATCGACTTTGGAACCATTTCCTACGCGCATCGTCACCTCGTCCTTAGCCAATCTTCGCTTAATCAGTAGCCCCTGTTTCGAGTTGCAAATGTTAGCAACTAAACCAGTATCAAATACCCAGGCACTACTGCGAGCATTAGTAAGGTACACATCAATAACATGTATATCAAATATACCTTTCACTTTTCCATCCTTCTCCGCCAAATACTTGGGGCAGTTCCGCTTCTAGTGACCAGTCCCTTTGCAATAGAAGCACTCAGTCTCAGGCTTAGGTCCAGACTTGGGTTTCTTCACTTGAGCATCAACTGGCTTGTTGTTCTTCTTGAAGTTCCCCTTCTTCCCTTTACCCTTTTTCTTGAAACTGGTGGTCTTGTTGACCATCAACACTTGATGCTCCTTCTTGATTTCTACCTCCGCAGCCTTTAGCATTGCGAAGAGCTCAGGAATTGTCTTATCCATCCCTTGAATATTATAGTTCATCATGAAGCTCTTGTAGCTTGGTGGCAGTGATTGAAGAACTCTGTCAATGACACCATCATCAGGAAGATTAACTCCCGGTTGAGTCAAGTGGTTGTGGTACCCAGACATTCTGAGTATATGTTCACTGACGGAACTATTCTCCTCCATCTTGCAGCTGTAGAACTTATTGAAGACTTCATATCTCTCAATCCGAGCATTTGCTTGAAATATTAACTTCAACTCCTGGAACATCTCATATGCTCCATGACGTTCAAAACATCGTTGAAGTCCCGGTTCTAAGCCGTAAAGCATGGCAGACTGAACTATCGAGTAGTCATCAGCTTTGCTCTGCCAGGTGTTCACAACATCTGGTGTTGCTCCTGCAGCGGGTTTGTCACCTAGCGGTGCTTCCAGGACGTAATTCTTTTGTGCAGCAATGAGGATAATCCTCAAGTTACGGACCCAGTCCGTATAGTTGCTACCATCATCTTTCAACTTAGCTTTCTCTAGGAACACATTAAAATTCAACAGAACAACATCACGGGCCATCTATCTACAAAAACATAGACATGCAAAATACTATCAGGTACTAAGTTCATGATAAATTAAAGTTCAATTAATCAAATTACTTAAGAACTCCCACTTAGATATACATCTCTCTAATCATCTAAGTCATCACGTGATCCATATCAACTAAACCATGTCCGATCATCACATGAGATGGAGTAGTTTTCAATGGTGAACATCACTATGTTGATCATATCTACTATATGATTCACGCTCGACTTTTCGGTCTCAGTGTTTAGGCCATATCTGCATATGCTAGGCTCGTCAAGTTTAACCCGAGTATTCTGCGTGTGCAAAACTGGCTTGCACCCGTTGTATGTGAACATAGAGCTTATCACACCCGATCATCATGTGGTGTCTCGGCACGATGAACTGTAGCAACGATGCATACTCAGGGAGAACACTTATACCTTGAAATTTAGTGAGAGATCATCTTATAATGCTACCGCCGAACTAAGCAAAATAAGATGCATAAAGGATAAACATCACATGCAATCAATATAAGTGATATGATATGGCCATCATCATCTTGTGCATTTGATCTCCATCTCCAAAGCACCGTCATGATCACCATCGTCACTAGCTTGACACCTTGATCTCCATCGAAGCATCATTGTTGTCTCGCCAACTATTGTTTCTACGACTATTGCTACCGCTTAGTGATAAAGTAAAGCAATTACACGGCGATTGCATTTCATACAATAAAGCGACAACCATATGGCTCCTGCCAGTTGCCGATAACTGTGTTACAAAACATGATCATCTCATACAATAAAATTTAGCATCATGTCTTGACCATATCACATCACAACATGCCCTGCAAAAACAAGTTAGACGCCCTCTACTTTGTTGTTGCAAGTTTTACATGGCTGCTACGGGCTAAGCAAGAACCGTTCTTACCTACGCATCAAAAACCAAAACGTGGTATAGTGATTGCTTTTTGATCTTCAGGAAGAACCCTGTTCATTGAATCCGATTCAACTAAAGTTGGAGAAACTGACACCCACCAGCCACCTATGTGCGAAGCATGTTAGTAGAACCAGTCTCGCGTAAGTGTACGCGTAATGTCGGTCTGGGCCGCTTCATCCAACAACACCGCCGAATCAATAATCAACTAGTGACGGCAAACAATATGTATATACCCACGTCCACAACTCCTTTGTGTTCTACTCGTGCATATAAGTTATAACATCTACGCATAAACCTGGCTCGGATGCCACAGTTGGGGAACGCGGTAATTTCAAAAAAATTCCTACACACACGCAAGATCATGGTGATGCATAGCAACGAGAGGGAAGAGTGTTGTCTACGTACCCTCGTAGACCATAAGCGGAAGCGTTATGACAACGCGGTTGATGTAGTCGTACGTCTTCATGATCAACCGATCCTAGTACCGAAAGTACGACACCTCCGTGATCTGCACACGTTCGGCTCGGTGACGTCCCACGAACTCACAATCCAGCAGAGTGTCGGGGAAGAGCTTCGTCAGCACGACGGTGTGATGACGGTGATGATGATGCTACCGGAATAGGGATTCGCCTAAGCACCACTACGATATGACCGAGGTGGATTATGGGGAGGGGGGCACCGCAAACGGCTGGGAACAATCAACTTGTGTGTCCTAGGGTGCCCCTGCCCCCGTATATAAAGGAGCAAGGGGGGAGGTCGGCCGGCCCTAGTGGAGCGCCAAGGGAGGAGGAATCCTCCTCCTAGTAGGAGTAGGATTCCTCCTTTCCTAGTCCTACTAGGAGGAGAAGGGGAAGGAAGGAAGGGAGAGGAAAAGGAGAAGGAAAGGGGGGCACCCCCTCCCTAGTCCTATTCAGACTCCCTATAGGGAGGGGGCGCGGCTGCCCCTTGTGGGCTGCCTCCCCTCTTCCCTATGGACCATGAAGGCCCAACTTTCCCCCGGGGGGGGGGGGGTCCGGTAACTCTCCGGCACTCCGTTTTCTCCGAAATCACCCGGAACACTTTTGGTGTCCGAATATAGCCGTCCAATATATCAATCTTTATGCCTCGACCATTTCGAGACTCCTTGTCATGTCCGTGATCATATCCGGAACTCCGAACTACCTTCGGTACATCAAAACACGTAAACTCATAAAACCGATCGTCAACGAACGTTAAGCGTGCGGACCCTATGGGTTCGAGAACTGTGTAGACATGACCGAGACACGTCTCCGGTCAATAACCAATAGCGGAACCTGGATGTTCATATTGGCTCCCACATATTCTACGAAGATCTTTATCGGTCAAACCGCATAACGATATACGTTGTTTCCTTTGTCATCGGTATGTTACTTGCCCGAGATTTGATCGCCGGTATCTCAATACCTAGTTCAATCTCATTATTGGCAATTCTCTTTACTCGTTTCGTAATGCATCATCCCGCAACTAACTCATTAGTCACATTGCTTGCAAGGCTTATAGTGATGTGCATTATCGAGAGGGCCCAGAGATACCTCTCCGACAATCGGAGTGACAAATCCTAATCTCGATCTATGCCAACTCAACAAACACCATTGGCGACACCTGTAGAGCACCTTTATAATCACCCAGTTACGTTGTGACGTTTGGTAGCACACAAAGTGTTCCTTCGGTATTCGGGAGTTGCATGATCTCATAGTCATAGGAACATGTATAATTTATGGAGAAAGCAATAGCAACAAACTAAACGATCATCGTGCTAAGCTAATGGATGGGTCAAGTCAATCACATCATTCTCTAATGATGTGATCCCATTAATCAAATGACAACTCATGTCTATGGTTAGGAAATATAACCATCATTGATTCAACGAGCTAGTCAGGTAGAGGCAAACTAGTGACACTCTGTTTGTCTATGTATTCACACATGTACTAAGTTTCCGGTTAATACAATTCTAGCATTAATAATAAACATTTATCATGATATAAGGAAATATAAATAACAACTTTATTATTGCCTCTAGGGCATATTTCCTTCATAACAACACCCGCTGCTCAGGGCCAATGTCCTTTCCCCCTCTTCTAGGCGGAGCCGACCATGGATGTGTGACAAAAAAGACCAAGCATGTTGACGGCTCAGCGGCGATGAACGAGAACACATTGTGAGGGGAAAGGAGCACATAAACATAAACATTCCGGAGAGGGCGTCGAAGGTAATGCAGTCAAAACGAATAAATCACAAATCAACATATTTCAATTTCCTAGTAGCCGAAAATGTCGGAGATTCAATAAAAAAATTAAAAGGGAGAAAAAACAAATCTTAGTAGATTTGATATATGTTCAAGGCCCACACCATCATGACATTTACAAAGGAAACCCATCCATCGAGAAAATTCCAAGGCTAAGACCAAGTCAAAACTGGGCACTCAATCAAAATCAAAGTCCTCGGCTGAATGGGAGGCCTCCAATCCTACCTTAGTGATATAGAAAATATAACCTCACACATGTGACAACTATTAAAATAATGTCAGAAAGAACGGGTGCGACAACACACGCCATCATGGGCTAGTAATATGATGCCCAAGGTCGGTTTATAATTTTGGCCATGGTCGAGGCGTCACAACCTTACAAAAGTCCTTTTGAATACAAATCTAAAAACACTTTTTGACACATGGGTAAATATTATTTTACTCATCTACCATTTTAATTAAAAAATGCATGGTTAAATTTCTATCTACATTTATTTAAAAAACACATTGCATATTATGCTCTTCCTTGAGTTAGACGAAACCACAAAATCCTTTGTGATGGGAAACTTTTGCTACAAAGACAATCTCCACATGCGACCATTGTGCCTACCTTGATCTAGCCCACACATATGATTTCTTCCCATCTTTATATGTTTTTTCTCACTGAAGGACCTCTTAGAGATGCCAGGGGGTCGTGTATGCTTTTATAATATTGAAAATAATAAAACAAAAAATCCTCCAGATGCATGTGGATAAAAATAGGAGGATGAAAGAAAAGGCATTGCTATTTCAAGGATGGTGTAATAAAAGGTATTCCTATTTATAGGTTTTGAGGAGAGCGGAGAGTTACTTGCGATTCTTTCTCCATCACCATCCTCGCCATCTCTTCTGCTGCGAAAAGAACAACAAACAATCCAGTCAATCAAATGGGTTCTCGATGGATCCGACCCGAGGTATGTAATGATAATTTAGGTTATCCATTTGCGGATGCAAATCAAGCACATTACTTGTTTTTATCTGAAGTTTATACCTATTTCTATTGGTTTTCCAGAGTCATTACTCTTCTTCTTATACTTCATTTGGTGCCTTACGAGCAATCAAGTAATTATCCGATCTATAGTGTCTAAAGAAATATACATGTTTTGTTGATTGCTGCCTACATATGATCTGTTTCATTTGTGTATGCAAAAACTTATCAAGGATCAATCAACACATGGGAGGATTATTTGATAATTGCCAACCATGATTTGTTATTGCATAGGTCATTTGTGTCACATGTCTTATATTTCATATGCATCAAAGAACCTCGACAATATTTTGATTTAGCCATAAACGTAAACACACATGACCAAAATGTATGGTAAACGAAATCTCAGAGATTTTGTTTGTGTTCATGTTGGCATAGGAAAACCATACATAGTCATACAACAAAGTCATGTTGAGTCACACGACATGCCTCCTTCTACCCATAACATCATAATATGCAATTCATCATGTCAATGCCTGATTAGTGATTCAAACATCCAGGTGTACCCACTGTTCGCGACGACCGGCGTGGCCGTCGGTATTTGTGTGATGCAACTTGTGCGCAATTTCACCACCAACCCTGAAGTCAGGTACTACAAAAACAAAACAAAACTTCCATCCATATTCAGGACTCCACATTTCGACACACCGCACTTGATCAATTTTTCTACCATCACTCAAGATTTGATTTAAAGTTGTTTTTGTGTGAAACAACCGAGGGATGTACATGCAGGGTGACAAAGCAGAACAGGGCAGCTGGGGTGCTAGAGAATCATGATGAAGGGAAGAGGTATTCCCAACACGGGGTGCGCAGGTTCTGGCTCTCCAAGCGTCGTGACTACATGCATGAACTGGACAATGTGCCCACCGACCGGAAATAGATCCAACTACGGGTCGTCCATGAGAAGAGGCCACCGTGTTTTCTTCATCCATCACACATATATGCATACTACAAGAACAAACGTGCTCCGCCACGCTTGCTATTATTGTTGCCTCCCTTTGTTTACTATATCCGTGTAGTCATGCATGTATGTTTTTGTGGCTGAAAAGACTATTTTGCTGTTTTATTTGATATGATATGGTCACACATTTTAACATCTTGTAGTTTATTTTTCTTGCCAAAAAACAACCAACTCATGATCAATCAAAAGCCTCATATAGAAAAATGCCTAACCAAATTCTTTGTAGGGGCAAACCGAGGCTAAAACCAAGTTTATTAAAAAAAAGAGAACATAGCCAAGTGGCTATTAGTGTACCACCAACCTTATTTTCTTCAGAATCACTCAACTATATAGACTACGATCCCCTAGCCCTACTCGATTTGGCACCCTCCACTCGCATCGGCAAAATCAACCTTCTGCCTAGAACAAAAAGAGGTTGATCGGAGAAATTTTTGACTAAAGTGTCACATCATTGTTGTCAAAGTTCTCGTCACCAATTCATTTCGTGGATCCAAAATGGCAAATAGTAAATCCACTATCCACGTGTATTCCTTTTTTCCGTCACCAATTCATTTGTTTACAAAGGGTATGTATTAGCGAAAGTTTATATGCAGAGTTCACATTTTTTTTCTGCTAACAAGAAAATAAAGAGTTTACATCTTTATGCACTCCTCCGATACAATGCCAATTTTTTTAACTTTGTTGAGGGTTTGAAACATCATTTGCAAATAAAGAGAATCATGGAGTGGTAAAGTTGCGGCGAACTCTTTGGTTTCTTCGGCAGTTATTATTTTCGCCATCACTTCGCCTTGTCACCTGCCGTTCACGTTCGTTCCCCAATCCCCACTACCGGGTCCGATCCAATTCCATGACGCGGCTTTCACGGACCTCCCACCACCCACACCCAAACCCGCCACCGCCCACCCCTCTCCCCTCCCCCGGCCACTCTTCTCCCCTCCCCTCCTCCCTCCACTAAACCCTAGACCACGCGCGCGCCCCAACCACTCCCCAATCCTCTTCCCCCCACCCAAGCGGCGTATCCGGCGCCGCCGCCGCCATGGGGGCCCTCGCGGCGTCGACGTCGGCGGGGGACTGGCTCGTTGAGGACGACATCCTCCTCAAGAACGCCATCGAGGTAGGTAACCGACGCCCCCGTAGCCCCGGATCGCGGCGGCAATCGCCCAATAGCCCTCCGTGTAGACGCGTTGGTTAGGTCGGCTTCGATTGAGTTGTCCAATTGCTGTTCTTGGGTGGTTTACTGCCCGCCGGAGCACCATGGAGCCAGAGGGGCCCTGCCCGTTAGTCAGAATGCTTAGTCCCCACCAGGCCTTGCAAAATTCCTGCGCCCGTGATTCTTGTTATCCGTTACTCGCAAGATTCTTGGACTCCCCTGTTGTTTACAGCAAATCTTCTTTGCTTTCTTTGTGTTTCAATTGCATAGGGGTGGTGCTCTGCAAGTCTGCACTACACAGTGCTTGGGTAGTTCTCGGGCATTGCTGTTTCTTACCGCCAATGTTTTTTATTTCATTTTGCGTTAGAAGGAAGCGTGTCGCTCTGCAGCACATAGGAGTTAACTGACAGCATGATGTAATCAGAAATTGGTGCCTCGTGTGATTGGCTTGAAACAGTTCCCGTTGTGCGTCTTTTGGTCCCGCGACAATCTTCTTTTAACCTTTGAGTCTGTAATGTTACAAGTGTTTAACCTTCTGTAAAATTTTGCATTGCTATATAATTGTTAAATTTATTCGAGACATGTTATACTGTATTCGCACATGTCAGCTTATTGGCCATGCAACAATCAAATTTGTTTGCGTAAAAAAAGATGGCATGAAGAGATAGGCCTAATGAGTGCTTTTTTATTATACCAGTGAACAAAAATGAGAAAAGCTGCTCTGGCAATTGCTTATGAAATTCTGAAATCTGAATTTATGACTGCCCCCCTGTTTACTACTAATTGTTAAAATAATAATTTTGATACCTGTAGACTGGTGCCTCTTTGGAGTCCTTGGCAAAAGGAGCTGTATGTTTTTCCCGTAAATTTACCCTTCAAGAAATACAAGATCGTTGGACGTCATTGCTATATGACCCAGAGATCTCAGCACAAGCTTCTGCTCGGATGGTTGAGTATGAGACTGAACTTTCCACTTCCAACCCTGCCAAGCTACATAAACTTGTCAACTCGAAGGCAAAAGATTTCTCATTTCAGAAGCGGAAAATAGAGAGTGTCAAGAATTTATACTATGCGATGAGAAAGAGAGTATGCAATGAACCCTGTAACACCAATGACCTTGGTTTTCTCATTGCCCCTTGTTCTTGCATGGTGATTGGCGGGGAGTGTGTCTGCGGAGGCGTACCTAAACCTTCACATGATCAGCATGTAGTTCAAAATATTGAACCAGGGATGAATACAGTGAGCTGCTATGGACAAGCAGGTGGAAGCTACAGTGGTGCACAACAGACACATCCTGAAATAAATGGCCATTCTTTCCATGCACAGCATCCTGGGAGCATGATAAAAGATGAGGATGCCACCAATAATGCACCATATGTCTATTCAGATGTTCAAATGTATGACGCCTACACGCAAAAAGTTCCTGAGCCTAGTGAAGTGAACAATGTCTCTCTTAGAGGTATCACAGATTTTCAGGATTCTATGCAGTTTCAGCAATTGGCATCTACCAACCAATGTGGCAATGAAGTAGCAGAATCAAAAGAAATGTTGATTACTGATCAAGTTGGAGTTGAACACGTCCATTTCCCTGCTAATAACAGCGGAGAAGCAATCTGGAACGGGGTTGATGAAACAAACACACTTACTCTTGCTGATGGTAAGAAAATAAAGACAGGCAACAGAGACCCTCTAGCATTGCAAGCAGATGGTGGGATTTGCATGCCTGGTTTAGATGATGCAGCAATGCCAGAAGGTGATTACATGGATTTTCCCTTTTTCAGTAACAGTGATGAGTTTGATCTCCTGAACGGTGAAAATTTTCTGAATTCTCCACATGATACGAATCAGGAAGACTTGGATGATCCTGATCCAAAAGGTGTACTGGGTGCAGACTCCGTCATGCAGAATATGTTGCACCCTGATGAGGCCAACATTTGCTATGATCAGGTAGATTCAGGCCATATACATCATAACGTTGAGGGTGTTTCGGAAACGATCCTGGTCCCTACTACACCTGAAGTATGTTATCCTGGCCCGTATGCGGAATGCATGTTAAATACGGAAGATCCTGAAATCCCTTGCAATGACGATGCTAGTACACATGGCGAGTTTTCTCCCCTGCGCCCTACTGCTTCTTTTGCGCGGAACTCCGAGTCTCCATTCCCCCCTGCAACTAGCTCTCCATTAAAGGCTGAGCATTCCAATGCGAGTGATTTGGTCCAAATAAAGAGAGGAGATATGGCAAATGCCCAATCTCCATCACAACCAATGAAGCTTAGCCCATCCACTTCAGAACAAAAAGAAGGTTCAGTGGTACTTAATAAAGGTTGCATCCTAGGAGCTATACCCTCTGAAGGTCCTTCAACTTCCAGTGCACTTATGCATGGTAATATTGACACGAATGATGAGAGCACATGCATGCTAGCTTTACCTGCTATTCACCCATCTGGATTTGGTGAAGGACCATCGTGCAGTTTAGGACAGCACGATTTTTTTGATAACTCCCAAAGTTTGATGTTGTTCAATCCTGTTCAAGTGCCTGATCACATGAATTACAGCTCACATGACAATCAGTCAGAACTGCAAGATGCCTCTGCTCTACAGAACTGTATGCCATCACATGCATTGCCAGATTTGGGTCTTCAAGACCCTATTGCGGCCGCACCGGCATCAGCTCCACCAGAAGAATGCTTGGACATTGAAAATGATATTCCAAACTACTATGATTTAGAAGCCCTGGTATGTACCTGTTAACTTAGATAATAGAGCCTTTCACCGTGTTACTTCTGATTCACCCCTTTCGGTTCATTGCAGATACTTGATCAGGATCTAATCCCATGGGACCAGGCTGATTCATCTCACCCTGCAGGTAAATACGAACCATCCATTAAATTATTCTGAATGTGGTTAAGGATGTGCTACATTAATATATGCAAGTTTTTATAGAGATGCACATCTTAAGGCTAGCATGAATAACATTATGATGACAAAGTTGTCCAAAAAAATGTATTGTGCTAAACTACGAGTCCTATTGTGCTGAAATAATGGTCCCATTGTTGTAGTACTTCACTATCAGTGTTTATAGTCACTAAAAATGAGACTAGTCATCAGTTCGTCATACGGGTGGGGTATTGGTCAGCTAGTAGGCTTAAGGAGGAAAATATATTCTGGTCTGGGTTCTGGCACTAGTGTAAGGTGTGTGGACCCACTTAACTGGATGTGGTGTGGCCCTTTCCCTCTTAGTGGCAATTTGAATGCAAACTACGTGTCATAGAACAATAAAACTGATCAAGCTTAGCCCATGCACACCAAGAAGCGTGACTTGGTAGATAATTTGGCTCTTCAGCAAGATGTGCCTGATCAACATAGATGGCACCTAACTCAATCAGGGTCTTACACCAGTAAGTCGGCTTACAATGCTTATTTTCCTGGCTCCATCAAGTTTGCGCCATGGAAACGGGTTTGAAAATCATGGGCTCACTCTGCTGCAAATTCTTTATCTGTCCGGCAATCAAGAATAGATGCTGGACATCCGATCACTTGGCTAATATAGGGGCTGCCGCATCCTACTGCTTGTTCCTTTCGTGATCAAGAAGAGGAGACAATCCAACGTTATCCTTATTTCTTGTGTCTTTACAAGGCATGTTTGGATGGTTATCCTACAAAAATTGGGCGTGGCTGCTCTTGCCCCTTGACCTGATGTAACACGTTTCTCCAATTGTTGGTATAGTGCTGTCAGAAGTGTGCCCAAGGAATTGAAGAAAGGCCCCAACTCCCTCATCATCCTTGTGGCTTGGGAAATATCGAAACACCGCAATGCATGTGTGTTTGAGGGTGCCAGGCCTTGTATTCCATTAGTGTTATAGGCAGCTGCTTATGAGAGTGACTTCTGGTGTTTGGTTGGTACTTCAGCCCTCCATGAGCTACTCCCTGACACTTGGTCAGGGTGTGTTTGGGCGAGGTTAATTTTCTTTTGTTCATGGCGAGTCTGTTATTAGACCTCTGGGAGCTGGCCTGCTGGCATCTCCTTGTATTTCTTTCCTTAACGAAATGACACACAGCTCTCCTGCGTCGTTTGAGAAAAAAAGGGAAATTGATTGGGTTTAATTTAGAGCAATTTTATTTTTCTGGTACTTTGGACCTTGTATGTTATTAGCTACAGTTAGGCATTTGCGTACCATGTACAGGAGAAAAATAGCCTACTTACCATTATCTATGTATTTGCATGGCCAGTTTCCAGATTTGATCATCCAGAGAACAGGAAATCATTGATAAGGTTGGAGCAGGGTGCTCGGTCTTATGTGAACCGAGGTATCATGTCTCGAGGTGCCTTTGCAGTTATCTATGGACTGCACTTGAAGTACTACATAAAGGATCCTGAGGTAAATCCAACTGATGTTTTTCAGCTAATATGGTCCATCACATATAACGAGACACAACTCAGCTTCTCCAGAGTACGGAGAACTTATGTTCATACATCTGCGCTGAACAGTTGCATCGTTTAAATTTCGTGTTGTGTTCATATTCGCAGATAGAAACAATTCATATGTTTGGTTATTTGAACAGCATCACACTTGCTACTCACTAGCAGTTTGAAAACTCATCTATCTTGTTTCTGTCTCATAATTGAATGCTGATTGAATTCTTCATTTCTTCTAATTCAATCTTTAAATAGAGAGATACGACCAGGCTGGTTATTGTGTGGCTTTCACTTCCATTAATTTTTGGCAAATTGTCTTCTTTAACTTGTATGAAATACATAATATTTTCGCATTTGTGCATCTTGGCACCATTTCTGACTTTTAGTTGCATTTCTCTCTTCTTTTCTCAGGTTATTCTTGGAAGAGAGACAGAAGACGTGAAAGTAGACATAGATTTAGCAAAAGAAGGGAGGGCGAACAAAATATCTCGACGACAGGTATTTGCTTGAATATTTTTTTCCAAGTTAGTGAATTTTAGTTACAGTTCAGGAAATAGGTGATGCCTAAAATATGATGATAAATATCTATATCCTGCAGAGTCTTGTTTTTTTGTTTAGTTGGTTCTTCTGTTTGTGGTTAGCTCCTGAAGAAAATGTATTTTTAGCTCATCTGCCGGTCTTAGTGTAATTGGTGGCCACAGAAGGTCTACTCTGCCCTGACCCTGACAGCAGTAAAAAGCTTTGTGTGTCATGCATTGTCCGAAGACATTTTGACGTGCAGGGCACATGTTTGTTTGAGCCAGTGGAGTTGCCGACTTTATTTAGTTGGCAATATTTTGGACTGGAAAAGTCTGGTGGGGGATGAATTATGTTTATCTAGGTCTCTTTTTTCACTCTAGGGTTGACTTGCATATTTATCTCAATGATTTGTATCATGCCTTTGTGTTATTAGTTGAGAAACTGTTAGTCTTAACACTTTGTGGCATTATACGATTCTGTGTATCTTGACTTGTTATGGATAGTTTTAAAAACATCTCCAGCTATTGATGTTGACCACACTTATATTATAGAATTGCGATTTTGTGGTATTCTACGATTCTGTGTATCTTGTAATTTGTACATCGTCTGACCATGCCGTGCTCCTGAAGTAGTTAACTGTTTTAAGTAAGTAACAGCAGGCATCTCTGGTTACATCTGACCCCCAGTGGTTGCATCCACTAACCCCATTCATATGTTCTCCTTTAAGTTGCGAATTAGGGTATCATGCTGGTGAACTGCCCTAAATAGTGGACACCGTTAAGTTTTGCTAAATTCGTGCTATATTCTGAAAATCAGGCGGTTATCAAGATGGATAAAAGTGGGTCTTTCCATATCAAGAACATCGGGAAATGCTCAATCTTTGTTAATAGCAAGGAAGTGCCGAGCTGCAAAGGGATCAACTTAAGTTCTGATTCTTTAATCGAGGTACACAGATATCTCCTATTTCATTTTCCTGATTTAACTCTAGCCTCTTCATTTAGGTTTTGTTTGTAACTTGGTGAGAAAGCTATTATCCTTCTAGTAAATATTCATGTTCTCTCTTTGTCTGGATTCTGATACAACTGCATTAAATGCTCCAGTTCTATGTTATTTCACAATAGAATCTTTGCAGAATGTCTGCAGTAATCCTAATAAACTGTATTACCCATTTACATACTGCATTTGGATTTTTTGAGCAACAATTGGGATATAGTTATGTGCCTGTGCCTGGAATTTGGACGGATAGTTTCAATGAATTTGTATAGAATAAACACTTGGCCATTGATGTAATTACCAAGAGAAGTAGAGATTTAACTAAAATCTCTATTGAAGCATGTGTTATTCAATGTTAACTTATCCTGGAGACCTGGTGTTTGCCAGTGAAATACTTATCATTATCTTAAAGAAAAGAAAAGCTTCATCATTCTGAGAAGGATTTTTATTCTAGATGGACCATTCATGCCTTATGCAAGGTCACAGCATATATCAAATTTTTTTGAACATGGACAATTTGTTGAGTGCACATCAGTGCCAGAGCTCTTACCGCTTAGAGTCAGGTACCAGTGTACTTGATCTAAGAGGTCACTTGCTATGTAGCAACGCAAGTGTAACATTTTAGGAGTTGAAGACTAGACCAAAGTGTAACACACGGACTAAGGGAATGAATTATATTAAGAAAATTTATTATAAAATCGTAGAAACGCTTACATGCATGGGCCCTTTTTCAACTTCAAATGGGAAATAAAGCTGTATTAATTATTTAGACTGGCCATTTACTCTCTAACCAAGTGTTGGGCACATGCGTGCATGTGCTTTGTGAAGCATGTGAAAGATGAGGGTGGGTTGTGTCAGTCTGGTTAACTTTTCTGGTCGACTTAAATAACTTTGTTAATTTTCTACACATGTTTTCTTTTGCTGCAATGTCTGTTAGGTGTTTTATAAGCTGACAGATGTGATCTATAACTACAGTCCCTCAGCACTCACCACTCGCCCTTTTTGAAATGCTGAAACCTAAATGCTACTCCCTCCGTTCCTTTTATATAATGAAGTAATTGGGTTGCCACTAACTATCCAGCTGGCTACTAAAATAATGAAGGAAAACATAGTCGACAAAGATATATTGCTCACTCTTTTTTGATTCATCAGGAAGTTAGTGACTAATAATTTACACATGAATAGTATAACTTGCTCCCTCTGTAAAGAAATATAAGAGTGTAAACGCTCTTGTATTTCTTTACCGATGGAGTAGCATTGTACCAGTGTATCTGCCAGTCCCCCATTCCTTTGCCATTCTGTTGTCCCGTAATTACGCCACCCATTGTGCTTAGTATTTGAAATAGAGTAACTTGCATAGTTACAGGGATGATTGGTACTCGCCGATGAGGTGCTTGCAGCTGCTAGTACTTACCATGATGCTGGTCTCATTTAGCTGTCGATTTTCCCTGCAGATAAAGGAGATGAGGCTGATCTTCCACTTGAATCAGGACGCTGTGAGGCAGTACATCGCCCGCACCCCGAAGCTCCAGTACTCGTCGTACCAGCCGGGTTTCTGAGCCCGCTTGCCAAGGCGCCCAATGAGCAGAGCAGCGAGCAGCGTATCTGCGTTGCTGCCAGTAGTTAGCGTGTCAGAGTGAGGGGCGCCCTGCCCTTGGAGGGCATCCACGTTTTAGAGTAGAGTGTGATTATTATCTCGATAGTTGTTCTCGGTACTTGGGATGTGTGTACATACATGGCAACATGTGTAAAATGTTGACTGGTTTCTGTTCCGTTCGTTTTAGTGAAGCACAAGTACTTGTTGAGTGTAGCAAGTGGTGGCGATTGCCTGCCTTTTTCCTTTGGTACTTTGGTAGGCTGTGGCGTGGTGTGGTGGCCTGTGCCAGTAGGAAGAGGTGCGTTGTACTCCCTCCGGTCCTTCTTACTCTGTATATTAGAATTCTCTGAAGTCAAACTTCACAAAGTTTGACCATATTTATATAAAAAAATATCAACATCTGCCA
This sequence comes from Triticum dicoccoides, assembly GCF_002162155.2. Classification (NCBI taxonomy): domain Eukaryota; kingdom Viridiplantae; phylum Streptophyta; class Magnoliopsida; order Poales; family Poaceae; genus Triticum; species Triticum dicoccoides. The sequence goes on along the minus strand of NC_041388.1, from coordinate 634,731,850 downwards.
TGCTAAAGTTATATAATATGAAACTTTAAGTCATGACACATCTAGTGGTATTGATTTCAGATTGTGATTGTTGACATTTTTTTCTATAGAGTTGGTCAAACTTTACGAGGCTTGATTTGAGTCAAATCTTATATGCAAACTAAAAAGGACCGGAGGGAGTTCTCACAGCAAGTGCGGGTGGAATAAACGGAGGGGCGTGAAGGGAGATTCCGTGGGAGGACCGCGGCGGAATGCACCTTCGGGAGAAACCATTGGGCTGGCACATGTGTGTGTGGCGGATTATAGGCAGAAGAGGACAGTGGTTTTACACGGCATCGGTTCATGCCAAAGTAGCGTTTTTTTCTAGAAAGAAAAGGCAGCAGCTCTGGCTTTCTTTACTGGTGAGAGCGAGTGTGAAACCATTTTAGGAACGGGAAAGAAATTTGGTGTGCACGGCACGGAGATGTTGCTGGGAACTTTTGTAGGGCCACTTTTCCCTCTTTTCTTTTGGGTGTTTAGCCGTTTAGGTCAAGCGGGATTGGTGCAGTTGTTCCGTTGGCACTTGGCAGCAACAGCACGGTACCTACTACTCCGTAGCTCAATTTTTCTCATCTCAAAAGAAAAGAAGTCCGTAGCTCAACCGAACCAACACAACCACCCAACCGCTCATCATGCGTCTGATTGCGTTGCGTCGACAGAAAACACCGGCCACAGCCGCCATCAGACGTCAACTCATCAAATTACTCAACGAACGCACCCGGGCTTGTCGATCGGAACCTGCCTTTGGCTGGCGGGGAATCAGTTGACATTGAGGCACGCAGCCAGCTTCAACTTGGAGAAGTAGCATTTTTTTTCTTTTGCGAAAAAGAAGTAAGCATTCTCTGCCTCAGCCCCGTCTTGTTGAGGGTGAATGAAACCATGTCACCCGCGAAAAAAGAAGAAGAATTCTTGATGAGACGCCGGTGGCGGTCATAAGTCGCCACCTCTTGATCTTATCTTAGCAAAGAATGAGAAGTATGGCTTGGCTAGGGAAGTAGTAGTAGTAGTAGTGGCAGTTAGTGTGATTTTCTGGAGAACTTTTCTGGCTTTGTCATTTTTCCTTGCTTTGGAGAGCTAAAGGGGGATATATGCGGATCGATGAGAACAAGGTTAATTTCTTTATAGAAAACAAATGCATTGCATTGTGTGTTGTGTGTGTGTGTGTGTATCCCAGCTTACTTTGTAACGACAGGCCTTTACTATTTCCTCCAAGAATGCATTGCATTGCATTGCAAACACCCGTGAGGCCGTGACACAGGAGTAATAACGCATCAAAAGTTTTCTTCAAAAAAAAAAGAAGCAGTGGCAAACGCATCCGGTGACGAGACTCGTGGCGCCTCTAGCTATGCATATGCTATGCTCTAGGAGGTAGAGTGGTACACGAGCTAGCAAGTCGGCAGTGCGGCGAGTCACCAAGGAGAAGGAAGGAAGCCTGGACAGCACGCACGCACGGCGCCCCGCACCCTACCCTCCACCGGCCGCAGCTATAATTGCCTCCCCTCCCTCCCCTCGCGGTTGCTTCGGTTCAGAGTTCGTTCAGCAGTACCCCCACCCCACCGCTCGCGCTCGCGCTCGCGACGACGAGACAGACAAGCGCGGACAGAGCCAAGGAACCATGGGCTCCTTCCTGTCGTCCTTGTGGACCCCTCCGCCGCTCCCCGGCGACGACCCCGACTCCGCCGTCGTCGCCGTCCACTCCAAGCCCGCCTGGGACCGGCACTGGGAGGCGCACCGGAACGCGTCCAAGCTGGTCCGTCCCGTTCCTCCTCTTCCTTATGAGTAATCAATCCCCTGCCTGCAGCGCGCTCCTCCGGATCTGACGGGCCCTGCTAATCTGCTGCGCTTGCCCCGGCAGATGGTCATCGACTTCTCCGCCTCCTGGTGCGGGCCCTGCCGCTTCATCGAGCCCGCCTTCAAGGAGATGGCCTCCCGCTTCGCCGACGCCCTCTTCGTCAAGATCGACGTCGACGAGCTCGCGGTACCCACCTACCTACCGCCTCCTTCCCGCTTCCTCTTGCTCCTGCTTGCTTGTCTTCCGCGCTCGTCTACTAGTAACGCCACCGAATTGTTAATCTGGCTTGGGCCTTCGTGGAATTGGGAAGGGGGGAGGCTCTGGTTTGGTTCCGTCTTGGAGAAATAGGTAGCTCACGCCTTTGGTTCGGTGAATTAGATAGATCCCAGTTTCGCCCAGTCATCCAACAAAAAGAATATATCCATCCCTGTTCCACTGTGTATTTGGGAGGAATCGTCACTAGTGCTTAGCTCCGGTAGATTTGGATGCATCGTGTGCTAAGCCGGATGTCTGATTGTATTTGAATCTGTGAGTGCTTGGGCATATAGAAATCAAATGCATTGAATCAAAATCGGCGGAGGTAGGACTAGATTGTGCACATGGGATCTCACTTGATGCTAATTAAGACTTCTCCCAGTAGGAGTAGGACCAATCAAACATCGAATACTTGCAAATAGAGGCTTGCTCGATTTAAAGCACACATTCCACATATTTTTCCTTGTTAGAAGGGAGAGAGATGGATTGTTGCGGAATATGATGGATGCTGTATTGAGCCTCTCGGGCGGTTTATATAGAGTACAAGGCTTGGAGGGCAAGAAGCCTCTCGTAGAGATAAGGCAGAAGATGATTATAAATCATAGTCTACCATATACAAAGATATGCCTATATACTCTAACATCCCCCCGCAGTCATAGCGGTAGTGATGCAGACAATAGGAGCGTCGCGGACAGTCAGACTGGAGAGAATAGCAGCCGATAGACTGACATCCCCCTGCAGTCATAGCGGTAGCGTCGTGGACGGTGTCGCGTCGCGGACGCATTGACTGTAGAGTAAGCCGACGAGTTGCTCAAGCGGATGATAGCCCTTTGTGCCGATGTCGAGGTAGCCGAGAGCGTAGGATGGTGTAGCCGTGGTTGAGGTAGCCATGCGAAAAACGCCGTGGTCGATGTCGGATCGGGGTAGCCGGTGTCGAGATAGTCGCCGTGGAGTCGCAAAAGAAGAGCAGCGGCGGCGGCGGCGGCTAGAGAAGAAGCGCGGCGGCGGTGCTCGAAGTAGGTGATAATGAACCTGACAGTGTGACGAAGACCGGCGTGGACGGTGACGTTCCCGCGCCAAGGGAGGCTGCGCGGCGCATATCACGTGGAAGTCAACGCGCGTGGACGGCGGTGGACCGCGGGCCGCAACGTTACGGCCTGAAGGGGCGACGCAACGGCGGCGGGCAGGTCGGGGCGACGGCAAGGAAGACCTCAGGGCGGTTGCAGGGATCATGTGCCACACTCGCTACGGCCCGACGGGACGACGCAGCGGCAGCGCGAGGGTCAGTGCAGCGTCGGGGATGGCCTGGAGCGGACGGCCTCGGTGCGGCGGTTGACCGCGGGCCGCGGCACTACGGCCCGAAGGAGAGGCCGGTGCGTTAGGTGGTGGCCGAGTGGAGGACCGCCGGGCGGCGAGACGCTCCCAAGGACGGCAGCGGGGGCGCCTGATTGTAGCGCCTGCAATTTTTTAGATGATCCACGATGAGGTTTCATGTGCGTGTGTTTGAATTTAAGAAGCGGCAGGAGGCAGGATATGATGCATAGAAGGAAATCATTTGCGTGATTTCAGCATCAGGATCATTGTCTTCCGTGACTGTAGGGGACGCGGGATCGCAGCGGGCGCAGCCTCTCCTGGTGGAGTGCGGTCAGTCATTGGAAATTGCTAAGTGCACACCATAAAGATATTAGATAAACGATGAACGTTAGATTTAGACTTATGAACCTAATCGTGTGGTGTAGATTGGTTCGTGCGGGGTTGTGGGACTAATTATGGGGTACACGTAAGAAAGTTCTTATTCGATTGTTTAATAGTAGTAGAGATGGAGATCAAGCCTCTTGTGTCAGCTTATGCATTCAGAGCAGAATGCTTTCCTGTTCTTCAGAAACTGAAGCGATTTGTTTTCTTAATGTTAATGTACTGGGATTTCGCAGGAGGTTGCAAAGACATTCCGCGTAGAGGCGATGCCGACCTTTGTACTGGTGAAGGGCGGGCAGGAGGTGAGTCGTGTGGTTGGGGCTAAGAAGGATGAGCTCGACAGGAAGATCAAGACGTTCATCTCATCGTCCTGATCCTAGCTTAATTAACCTGCACTCCAGTTGTAGTGCCAGGTTCTGTCTTCTCGACCCCAGTGGCAGGGGGCTCCTATGGTTTCCCCATGGTGTAGTACCAATCCTCCTAAAATGCTGCAAATCCGACGTAAAGTGGTAATAAAGGTTCTGAAACTTGGATCGTGTAAATGTGTAACTCTGGCCTGTCTTGATCTGTCACCTTTGGCAGTCAAGTGACCGGGATATAAAGTTTCTTACTGTTTTTTGGCATGTTTTTTTATCGTGATTCTCTCTCAATATATCGATCCTCAGTAGAAGCTATGCAACAGCCAAGAAACTTTACAAGAGCTTGGTCAACAATGTGCTTCAGATATCATTGCACTGTTTACCGTTTACTTGAGCAAAGCTAGGTTCTTGTAAAAAGTCGCACATAAGAATTATGCGCCAGTGAACCATCTCAGATCATCACATATTCCTGGTCTTGCACGCCAGGGGAAAAGACATACCCAAATATGTCGTCGCACTGCAGGTGTCCCTTCCATGCCGACGACTCGCCTGGATCATTGTTGATGCTGGCGCGCTGTCCCTTCTGCGCCGACGACTCGCCCGGATCATAGATGCTGGCGCACCTGTCACGCAGGCGGTAGGCATGAAGCCTGCCGAGGGGGTGGCCACCGTTCACGGCGGCGGACGGGCTGCGCGCACAGCTGATCCTAAGCTCGTCCTCGACGAAGCAGACATGGCTCTCCTTGATCTTGTCACCTCCAGCGGCGATGAGGAAGGCTCCGGAGCAGGCGTCCCCGACGAAGAGGGCGTGCCCACTGATGCCCCTGACCGGCACCCACGAGTCATCAGGCGCCGTCCCGTCGCTGGTCTCGAGCGCGTGCACCTCGAACTTAACTGCCATGTGGTTCAATCGAATGAACCAACTGGTGACCTTGAGTAGCCTGGTCTTGCACTCCACCAGATACCGCCTCGATGGGTAGCCGTCACAGTCCGAGATCTTGGCCACATGCGTCGGTAGCTGCTGCTCGTGCAGCCTCTCCGGCTCGCGCCGGAGGAGGTCCAGCTTGCGGTGGTCGAGCACAACCAACTGGTCGCACGAATGGAGGGCATGTAGCTCCCCGTGGTAGAGTATGATATCGTGCAGGTACAGTGGAATTGATCCTATGCTGGTTGTCGCTGCCGCGGACCGTGCACATGGCCGCGATCAGGCAGCTCTCTGAGCCCGGGTTGGAGGACATGACCATCTTCAGGATGAGATCTTACTCCGCCCACGTCGGCAGCGGGATCCTAGCCTTGGAGAACAGGTTGAGCAGGAAGGGCCTGCACGGTCTGTCCGCCGGCACGAGTGCGACCCAATCTCCGAGGGAGCCACAGCAGCGCGTGGCGCGGGCGTCCTCGGGAAGGGACCAGACGCGGTGGATGGCGCCATCGGGGAGGCTGACGCAGTTGCCCGGGATGGCGAGCCACGGCGCCGGCGGGTGCGGCTGGCTGCGCCAGGCGGCGCGCCACGCGCGGCAGACAGCGCGGTCGGCGAACGACGGCAGCCGGCGGAGGACGTCGCCGATCAGGTCCTCCGGGAGATCGGCCCACGCGGCGCGCCGACGTTGCTTCTTCCCCATGACGGAGCGATGGATCGCGATCTGGGCTGCGTGCCCTAGTCAGGATCGAAGCCGAGAACTAGCGAGACGAGAAAAACTGGAGAACCAGCGAGACGAGAAAAACGTCGCAAGGGTCGACTGGAGTATATTTTTTTCGCCCGTTAGCTTTACAGGAATTAACGCCTAAGGCTACTTTTCCTTTTCTTTTCATGATAATACGTGTCTTATTTATACTCCCTTTATTCTATAATAATGTGCTACACCTGCCTGGTTTATTGGTCCCCTTTGTATTTTATGTCATAATTTGACCTTAGATTTAACTAACAAAATGTTAATGCATGTCACCGCCACGCCATCCTTACTTGAACATGTTGGTTTTCAAATCCATCCCCAACCATAGGACCCAACGTCTCGTTGGGGAAGTATCTGAAGAATCTTTATTCAGCGCTGCCATCGCCGCCAAAGAAGTAAGACGATGAATAGCCTAAAAACCTAGACTATGAAGGCCTAAAAGGTCGTCGGCGAAGGGGAGCCGCCGGTCCTGGCGGCTGACACGAGATCGCTTCTTCTTTCTTTCCAAAAAAAAGTTTTTTTTCCTTGGTCTGTCTTTGATTCCATTTTTATATTTGTCCATGTTGTATTATACTGTAGAAGTTGAAAATTTCTTAAAAGTCCACTAAGAGCTTGCACATCCAAAAAATAAAATGCGCACGATAACCTTTGCTTCCCTGCGAAGGGCATATCGTTTACTTTTCAATGTTACTTCTATGGAAGAGTCAATAGTGTTCATCTCTATTCCATTCTTATTTATTCTCCACCTGGCAAGCATTATGTGGTAGAGAAAGATCTAGGCAGATATATCCAGTTGAATGTAGGTAATCATAAATTATTATTGTTGACATTATCTTTGAGGTAAATAAGTTGGGAAGTGAAAACAATGAACCCCCATATTCCTATGTATCTGACGGAAATGTTTATTCCCAAAAACATGCTTTAAGTATTAGTAATCATAGAAGACTACTAGATCATAAAGGCTCGCTTTGCTGTGCCCGTCCCTTAATGAAAATATAGATGCAGGGCGCGCCTGCTCTCTCTACTAAAGATCACATGCTTAACAACATCATGATGAAAGGCAAATGGTATTTCAGCCCCCTAACTTCCGTATCAATTTATGGTAGAATTCATTGATTTATTTCCCAATTCTCCATCCCAACAGGAAAAATAAACATGATCCAAGCAAACCAATATAAGCATGGAACTCACAAAAGAAAAAATGAATAACGTTTAACGGGGCAAGATTTTTTTCTCAACTGACTGCAAAACGAGGGCTCAAACCAATCAGTATGTGATTCCACAGCAATCCAAGCAAAGTGTATGGAGAGATGTGTTTACCTATGAAGCTGAGATTAGTGATGACGCATGTCAGCTTCAGTTATGGAATGGGAACGGATGCGCTGTACAGCTGCAAGGCATGGAGGCGGATGCAGGAGAAGGACAGTCGGCGCTGGACGACGATGACGGGGCGGGCGCCGCGCTGCCATGGAGGAGCGCTGCAAGACATGAAATTAGAAAACAATACAAAAGGGGAGTTTGAGAATAGGGTTTAGGGTTTTTCCGTGGGGCAAAGCCTCTCCACGTCTTTCTATATATAGAACAATCAGCATACAATTACATACGTACAAGGTACGTGTACATAACACGCTAGACCTATTTTAACACTCCCCCTCAATCTGAACTTCTACTCTGTACAAGGTTTAGATTGGTACTAAATCGGTCTAGCATCTGTCTGGTGGCCCGTGGTTTCACACAGCAGCTTGGCATTGACTATGGTGATACCTTCAGTCCGGTTGTCAAGCCGGCTACCGTTCGTTTGGTTCTTGCCTTGGCTGTTTCTCGTGGTTGGAGTCTTCGGCAGATTGATGTCAGCAATGCTTTCCTTCATGGGTATCTTTCTGAGGGCGTCTATATGCAGCAGCCACCTGGTTTCGAGGATGCTCGTTTTCCCTCGCATGTGTGCAAGCTTCAGCGAGCGCTCTATGGGCTCAAGCAGTCCCCTCGTGCATGGTACGCTCGGATCAGTGCTCGTCTTCTCGCTTTGGGATTTTCCGCCTCCAAAGCATATACATCTCTGTTTTTCTTCCGCTATCGTGATGTTCAGATCTATATGCTTGTCTATGTGGATGACATTGTCATTGCCGGATCTTCTCCTCGTGCGGTTGATGGTCTTGTTCATGCCCTCGCTGCCAGTTTTCCTATTAAGGACCTTGGGCCGTTGGAGTATTTTCTTGGTCTGGAAGCGTCGTACAATTCAGGGGGGATGACATTGACTCAATGGAAGTATGCCTTGGATCTCTTACACCGTGTGAGCATGGAGAATTGTAAGCCTACTTCCACACCGCTGTCTACTTCCGAGCAGCTCGCACGAGTGTCTGGACGGCTGCTTAGTGCCGATGATTCTTTCCGGTATCGCAGTGTTGTTGGTGGACTGCAGTATTTAACACTCACCCGTCCGGATATTTCATTTGCAGTGAACAAGGTGTGTCAGTTTCTCTCACAGCCCACTGATGCTCACTGGGAAGCTGTTAAGCGGATTTTACGCTATGTGAAAGGAACGTTGCACACAGGGCTGACATTTCGCAAGGCTGTCTCTACTAGCATTAGTATCTTCACTGATGCGGATTGGGCAGGTTGTCCGGATGATCGTCGTTCAACTGGAGGTTTCGCCATATTTGTTGGACCGAATCTCATTATACCAAGTTTGAGAATAGGGTTTAGGGTTTTTCCGTGGGGCAAAGCCTCTCCACGTCTTTCTATATATAGAACAATCAGCATACAATTACATACGTACAAGGTACGTGTACATGACATGCTAGACCTATTTTTAACAAGGGGCTCCGGAGGAAGAGTATAGGAGGGTGAACAACACCGACGGGGACTCAGTCGTGCTCATGCAGCAGAAGCTTCCCGACGGCGACGACGCATCATGGAGGATGAAACGGCGGCGCCTCGTGTAGGAAGGAACAGAGCAGCTGTTCGTTCGGGGGAATAGCGCTGGAGCTTGGACGACCTGGCCTATTAGCGTGCGAATGAAAGACCTGGGCCTTGGACGGCCCGCTTAAGGAAAGAAACAGGAGCTCGTTCTGCGGAGCAGCAGCCTGCGAGACGGTTTGTCAAACGTGTGGACGATGTGGGATGACTGAGTCTATCTGCATCGTATGTTTGAGTGATCGAACGACTGAGAGACGAGAATCGCTGTGGAGGCTCCTAGCTCGCCCCGTTATACTGTTTCTCAATATGATGGTTAAGTATGCTGACTTGCTAAAATAAAAGCTCTTACATAGACTCTTTTTGAAAATATGATGCATTGTAAAAAGTTTATACTTCGTACTTCAACATTGTGAACGAATTGTTACTTGTTTATGAGAAGCTATATGCTGAATAATTGTTGCTATCATATTGATCATGATGCTACTATATCTGTATTTTGTTTTATCGACACCTTTCTCTCTAAACATGTGGTCATAATTATTGAGTTCGGCTTTCATGGCAGATCAGGATACGCCAAGGAGGTGCGGCACGTCCGTACTCTTTAATAAATAGCTAGCCTAGGTTAGGGTTTAGACTTGGATTTTGTTTAGAGAAGTTTAGCTATTGCTATTTATATTTGTCTTCGCTCGTAGCAGCTAGTGTGACCGTCAAGACATCCTATCGGAGCCCCATCTTGTGAGATTTATTTCATCTAGCATATCCGCAATTTCAGATTGCTATGGCTATTATTTTCTTGCATGTTCTTCAATTTGCTTGCAGGAAAAATCCTTCGTGGATAGGTCGATCGCTCCGTTGGCTCGGTCGATAACACCGTGGAGTTGGTTCAGCGATTGCCGTGGATATCAGTCGTGTACGGTTCCCTGTACGGTTGGTAGCCGGACGTGAGGGTCAAGTCCCCCAAAACCGTAGTTATCACTACAAAAAAAGACACATCCGTGACACTGTGCGCCGAACGATTTTTTTCCTGTCATGCTTATGACACTTCTATGACAATAATTGTTGGGGATGTAACTATTTGTGTAAGCCGCCCAGGACGGGCCGGGTTATGTAGAGATGATTTATCATATGAAGCCCAAGACCAAGCATGAATATGGCGGTTTAATAAAGGGTTTGAGGCCTACAGGCGACTTAAGGCCCATATTGATAGACCGCCGTGATGGCATGACTTGTATCATAAAGCAGAATTAACTAGTCACCGAGCCGGACACTGTTTATGAGCCGGCCGGGACTCTGAGGGCCGCAGGGCGTCAACCCGTGTATATAAGGGGACGACCCAGTGGCGGCTTAGGGCAAGAAACAACCCATCGAGAGCCAGGCATAGCGTATCTCGCTCCCTGGTCATCGAAACCTCAATAATCCCAACACAACTAGACGTAGGCTTTACCTTCACCGTAAGGGGCCGAACTAGTATAAACTCTCTCGTGTCCTTTGTCCCGATTAACCCCTTTAAGCTTCCTAGTTGCGATGGCTCCACGACTAAGTCCTTCTACGAGGACATCTGCCGTGACAATTTCACGACAGTTGGCGCCCACCGTGGGGCTGGCGCACGGTGGATTTGAGTTCTTGAATGGCAACTATGAAGGGCTCAAGGGATACGTTGTGGTACGGATGACCAAGAGTCGTCACGGCAAGATCTACATCGACGACGAAGGCTGGGGCCCCGACGCCGGCTCAATTGAGTATGGGTACCGGGTCCCCTTCGGCGGAATCCACGTTTTCATCGGCCGAATTGGTGAGCCGGGCCCTGAGCCGGACAACTGCACCGACCTCGTCGAGACGGCTCAGCGTGCGAGACCCGCCCGAGTTCAACCCGTCGTGAAGCGTGCCTTCATGGGTTGCATCCACGGAGGGGAACTTTCTGAAAGATCCGTTGACGGTGGTGAGACGGCCGTCCCCTCCGATGGTGATTCGTCCACCGGTTCAACAGATTCGCTGTATCTATTACAAGACGGCGGGCTTGGGGGCTGTTCCGATGGCAGCAGTATTCCGGACCCCTATGAGCCGCCAAGCTGGGCAGGAGTCTTCATGGCTGGTACTCAACCCGGCCAAAATTCTACGGTTGCAGCAGCGATAACGTCCGGGTCAGGAGCGGCCCAGGCAGGAGGCCCTGTGCGCCCGCCGGCTCAGGTGCTGATGGATCTCATGGATAAACTAACAACCCTGTTAACCGCCATGGTTATTCCTGCGAATCAAGATGAGCATAATGCAGAAGTGGCACAAGTGCATGAGGAAATAGCTCGGGCCAAGGAGGCCTTGGCAGCTGAGGACACCAGATTGGCCACAGAACGGGCAACTTTGGATGCACGGGTCCAGCAGCTCCAATCAGAGGCTTACCAGCTTACGATGATCCTGAACGCGTCTAACGAGGTGATGAGGAGGAGGCACCAGAAAACTCAATCCCGTTTGCCTCTGATTTACGATCCTTGGAACCTTTTCGCTACAACCGGAGCCGGCCCTAGTAACCCGCCAGAAGCAAATCAGTTCACGACAGCTGGAGTAGGGAGGCCGGTTCAGCCTCGGGTGATGGCACCTCCTCATGGGAATATGGCCAACACCACCGGGTCACTTTTCTAACCCCATGGAGAATCTAATTGCAGCCTCTACACGTTTGGCGGCTCTCCCAGTGGATGGTGATGAACCCACAGCTGTGGATACACGAAGGATCAGAGAACTCGTCCAGACAGCTCTGGCTCAGCAAGAGGCTTATTCCTATAGTCGGGACAGGATTCATTTAACTCCTCGCCCAAGCCGGAGCCCGAGTTACAGCAGACACATGGAATCAGAAGCTTTGTCAAGCAACGCACAGTGCCGTAACCAGCCCGGCGGTTATAATCCGGTGCAGGACCGGATACGTCAGGAGGACGAGCGTGCGGCTCAACTGGCGGCTCAGTAGGCGACTCATCAAGCCTTCCCGGATTATCCAACGACTTCTGTTGAGGCAGGAGTAGCCACCAGAACCGGCGGTGTTCCTTGTTTGATACCGGCTTTACGTAATGTGCGTCTGTCTAAGGATTTCAAGGGACCCCGAAAGGTGCCGAATTACATGGCCGACTTACAGCCCGGGGCCTGGATCGAAAGCTATGAAATGGCTATGGAGTTGTTGGAGGTCAGCGACGAGGCTATGGCTAAATATTTCACCATGATGTTGGATGGAATGGCCCGGACTTGGTTAAAGAGCCTGCCGCCCAATTCTATTGGTTCATGGGCGGAGTTGAAGGGTTCATTTAGAACTTTAAGGACACTTGCAAGCAGTCTATGTCAATTGTGGATTTAACTAACTGTAAGCAAGAGGAGGGTGAATCTACCACTCATTGGGTACGCCGGGTCAAGGAGATAATACATTCATCTGATAAGATGGATGCCGGCTCAGCGGTCCTCATGTTGGAGAAGAATTATCGGTTTGAACCACTGAGACAGAAGCTAGGGCGCCTCAAGCGTGATTGCACTGATATGGGTACGCTGATGACGGCTTTAGTCAAATATGCCGATTCTGATAGTACCAAGGATCCCGCGTCCGATGAGGAAAAGACAGGGAAGGGAAAGAAGAACGGCAATGGAAAAGGTCAGCAGCATAACCCAATAGGCAATAAACGTAAGGCTGACGGTAACCTGGAGTTCGTGGCAAACACCAACGCACAGGGCGGTAATCAGCGGCACAAGGGGAGGCCACCCCCTCGGTCCGGCGGTCAGGACCTAGTCTTGAACATTTCCTCAATGAGCCCTGTCCGAAACACGGTACTCGGGAGAAGCCGACCACCCACCTGTGGAAGGATTATGCGATTATGAAAGCCTTCAAAAACTATAACCTGTTTGACGGTGGTCACGGGCCGGGTGGCGGCTCTGGTGGTGGCGGCTTTCATGGCCCGGGTGGCGGTTCAAACTCCGGCTTTCAGGGAAATCAAGGTGGTTATAACCAGCAGCAATCTGGCCAGGGAGGTCAGCAACAGCAGCAGTCGGGTTATCAGAGCAATCTGAAGCAGCTGAACAATGGGCAGTATCATGTGTTCACCACTAGCTTATGTAAATGAGATCAGAAGATTCACAAAAGGGCTGTGAACTCTGTTGAGCCGGCAGTTCCTCGTTCTCTAAGATGGACAGAGCAGCCAATTGTGTGGAGCAGAGAGGATCACCCTCCCCGGGTTGACAATCCGGGTCAATTAGCCTTGGTGGTAGCGCCTCAGGTTGGTGGATATAAGTTTACTAAGGTGTTCATGGATGGGGGCAGCAGCATTAACATCCTTTATTATGAGACCTTTCGCCACATGGGGCTGACTGACAAAAGTCTCAAACCGTCCAACACTGTCTTCCATGGAGTGGTGCCTGGTAAGTCGGCATACCCGGTTGGTAAGATTGAGTTGGAGGTAGCTTTTGGAGATGATTATGATTCTAGGGCTGAGAAGCTAACTTTTGAGGTGGTCAAAATCAAGAGCCCATATCATGCTTTGTTTGGGCGTCCGGCTTACGCTAAGTTCATGGCGCGACCGTGTTATGTTTATTTGCAGCTCAAGATGCCGGGTCACAAGGGCACCATTACTGTGCATGGGAGTTGAAAGATAGCCCTGGAATGTGAAGAAGGCGACGCAGCTTATGCCAAGTCTGTTTGCGCATCAGAAGAGCTAAAATTTTATCAAGATAACGTTGACCCGGCGGATATGACCTCTCTGAAAAAGCCAACCACAGAGCATGACCCGGCGATGAAGTTTAAATCGGCTGCTGAAACCAAGCTTGTTGACTTTACTCCAGGCGACTCGTGTAAGCAGTTCAGTATCAGTGCCAACTTGGATCCTAAATAGGAAAGTGCGCTCATCGAGTTCATCTGTGAGAACTGGGACATCTTTGCATGGAAACCTTCTGACATGCCGGGTGTATCGAGAGAACTCGCTGAGCACACTCTTAATATTGATCCGAAGTATAAGCCGGTCAGGCAGTTTCTTCGGCGGTTCAATGAAGAGAGACGGAAAGCTATTGGAAAGAGGTGGCCCGGCTCTTAGCGGTTGGGTTCACTGTTGAAGTTTTTCACCCTGAGTGGTTGGCTAACCCGGTGCTTGTGCTTAAGAAAAACGGCACCTGGCGGATGTGTGTGGATTACACGGACTTAAATAAGGCTTGTCTGGCTGATCCCTTTGCTCTCCCCCGTATTGACCAAATCATTGATGCTACGGCGGGTTGTGAGCGTTTGAGCTTTTTGGATGCTTACTCTGGCTATCATCAGATCAAGATGGCAGTTAAGGACCAGGAGAAGACGGCCTTCATCACTCCGTTTGGAGCCTCCTGCTATGTATCTATGCCATTTGGGCTTAAGAGTGCCCAGGCGACTTACCAGCGGTGCGTACAGAACTGTCTCCACAATCAGATCGGGCGCAATGTTCATGCTTATGTGGATGATATAGTGGTTAAATCTAGAGAAAAGGAAACCTTGATAGCTGATTTGAAGGAGATCTTTGACAATCTCCGGGTTTACAAGATGATGCTTAACCCGGCCAAGTGTGTGTTTGGCGTACCAGCAGGCAAGCTTTTGGGTTTTCTGGTTTCAAACAGAGGCATTGAAGCTAATCCAGAGAAGATCAAGGCGATTACCTCTTTGGCTAAGCCGGCATGCATCAATGATGTTCAACGACTGGCAGGTCGTGTTGCCGCCTTAAGCCGGTTCATAAGCCGGTTAGGGGAGAAGGACTTACCATTGTACCGGATGAAGAAGAAGGCGGACACCTTTGTCTGGAGTGATGCTGCTAACGCTGCCTTTGAGGATTTAAAGAGACAGTTGTCTGAGCCACCGGTCCTTGCGGCTCCCATTGATAGAGAGCCATTACTGCTATATGTGGCTGCTAACTCACGTGCTGTTAGCGTTGCAATCGTGGTGGAGCGCAAGGAGGCTGGCAAGGAGCATCCGGTTCAACAGCCAGTTTACTACATCAGTGAGGTGCTCATTAAGTCTAAACAAAGATACCCACATTGGCAGAAGCTTGTTTATGGAGTGTTCGTGGCAAGCCGGAAGCTGAAGCAATACTTCCAAGGTCACCCTATCACCGTGGTAAGTTCTGCCCCCTTGGGACACATCATCCAGAATAGAGAAGCCACAGGACGAGTCGCCAAGTGGGCCATTGAGCTTGGGCCTCACGGTTTGAAGTACATGCCACGTACTGCCATTAAATCTCAAGCCCTGGTGGACTTTATCAATGATTGGACAGAGCTGCAAACACCTGAAGAGAAGCCGGATAACACATATTGGAATATTCACTTTGATGGGTTCAGGCAATAGGAAGGCTCGGGGGCTGGAGTTGTTTTAACATCCCCTCGAGGTGAAAAATTTTGTTATGTGCTCCGGCTCATGTTTCCTTGTACTAATAATGCAGCTGAATATGAGGCTTTACTCCATGGTCTCCGAATAGCCAAAGAGATGAATCTGAGCCGGGTAAGGTGCTTGGGCGACTCAGATCTCGTGGCTCAACAGGTGTCAGGCAAGTGGGACTCCAAGGATCCCCTTATGGCGGCTTACCGTCATGAAGTTGATGCTGTGGTTGGACACTTCAAAGGTTATCAAGTAGAGCACATTGATCGAAGGAAGAATGAGGCGGCTGATGCTTTAAGCCGCCTGGGGTCTCAGCGTAAGCCGGTGCCGCCTCATACCTTTCTCGATATTTTGCATAACCCTTCTGTCAAGCTACCCATAGAGGAAGACTTAGCTGTTCTAGACCCGGAGGCACAGTTGGTGGCGGCTCTTCACGTCATCCCGGATTGGACAGTGCCATATCTGGCTTACATGACCCGGGGAGAGTTGCCCGAGGATGAGACCTTGGCGAGACAAATCATCCGGCGGTCTAAATCCATGACAATTGTTCATGGTGAGTTACATCACCGCAGTGTCACTGGGACGTTTCAACGTTGTGTATCACCTATGGAAGGACAGGAAATACTTCGTGAGATCCATGAAGGGGATTGCGGTCATCATGCCGGCTCAAAATCACTCGTGGCCAAGGCTTTCCGTCATGGATTTTATTGGCTGATGGCTCATGCTGATGCAGAGGATTTGGTCAGTAAATGTGACGGTTGTCAGAAGTTCTCACGACGAGCTCATGTGCCAGCTCAAGAATTGAGGATGATACCAATTACTTGGCCATTTGTGGTCTGGGGGCTTGATATGGTCGGACCTTTCAAAAGGTCCTAGGATAAAAAAACACACCTCCTGGTGGCGGTTGATAAATTTACCAAGTGGGTTGAAGCAGAGCCGGTCAGTAGGTGTGATGCAGCCACATCGGTTTAGTTCATGAAAAAGGTGATCTTTCGTTTTGGTTTTCCACACAGCATCATAACTAACAATGGCACTAATCTCTCCAAAGGTGCTATGGAAGAATTCTGTCAACGAGAGCATATCCGGCTTGATGTGTCATCCGTGGCTCATCCTCAATCCAATGGGCAAGCAGAAAGAGCTAATCAGGAGATCTTGAAGGGTATTAAACCCCAGCTCTTGGTCCCCTTACAGCGGACGCCGGGTTGTTGGGTGGAGGAGTTACCTTCTGTACTTTGGAGCATCAACACTACACCTAACAGATCTACGAGTTACACACCTTTTTTCATGGTGTACGGAGCAGAGGCGGTCCTGCCAAGTGACATCCGTCATGACTTACCCCGCGTGGCGGCTTATGTTGAGGCTGACAACGAAAAAGCTCGTCAGGATGCACTTGACTTGTTGGATGAGGAGCGAGACTTGGCAATAGCCCGCTCGACGATTTACCAGCAAGACCTGTGCCGCTATCACAGCCGCCGGGTTAGGTCCAGAACCTTTCAGGAAGGTGACTTAGTGCTCCGGCTCATCCAGGATCAATCCGACATGCACAAGCTATCCCCTCCTTGGGAAGGACCCTTTGTGGTCAGCAAGAACCTGAACAACGGGTCATACTACCTCATCGATATTCGAGAGCACAAAGACTCACGTAAGTCGGAGGAGGAGACCCATCGGCCGTGGAATATCGCTCATCTTCGGCCTTACATACTTGAGCCGCTGGCTCTCATCATGTACATACTTATGCAGTGTATATATTATGATAAGTAATAAAACAGGACCTCTGTCCTTTTTTCTGCAAAGATCATATATTCTTTCTAATGCTTTCTTTCAGATAACCCACAGGAGATGGATCACATCTGAATCCGGCTTTCCTTTGGGCCCGGCTTAAGATCATATCTGAATCTAGCCATGATCACTTGGGGGCTTCCTGTTCAAACATAGGTCGTATTCGAACCAAAGAGAACATAGCTGTCGATACCCACTTGATCGGCATACTGCCAAACCCACTAGGGAGCTTCTTGATCATATCTGAATCATAGCTTAACCCCTTTGGGTCTGACGTGGATCGTATTCGAATCAGCGTCATTAAACAACTCTTATGGTCACTTGGGGGCTTCCTGTTCAAACATAGGTCGTATTCGAACCAAAGAGAACATAGCTGTCGATACCCACTTGATCGGCATCGCCAAAGCCACTGGGGGCTATATGATCGTATCCGAATCTTAGCTTAACCCCTTTGGAACGGTTTACTGATCGTATTCGAATCAGAAGCCTTTGAAATTTTACCTATTGTTTCGTCTCACTTTACAGTCACAATTATTTGACTATTCTGAGATCATTTTTGAATGCATCTGTGAGGTTAACAAAGTTCGCCTTTATTGTTCAGGTCACATAAGCCGGCAAGGTAATCAAAGGATCACAGGTATGCTATCATGATTATGTCTAACAAATATAATCGTAAGTCGGCCTTTATATGATTTTTTGGTTTATACTCCGGGTTTTCAATACCTTATGTGACCCCCAGTGCGATAAGTCGCCAAGGGAATTGTGTTTGTTTTATATGAAGGACAATACAAGCAATTTCTGTTAACATAAAGGACATAGAAGATCAATATAAACCGGAAGCATATAACGGTGGCGACTTAAGAAAGTGTTGAGCGCCACAGACATGCGCAAAGGCACAACAAAACCAAGTGTTTTTCTATGCTATTACAACACTCCCCGAGTCTGGATAAAGAGGCATTGTTTTTTCACAAGACATAAGCATATGACGCCTGATGGTTCACTCATTCGGTTGTCTTGAAGATTCCGGGTTATCCTTCTCCGCTTCTCCATCGGCTGCCTTGTCCTGGAAGGTTGATGATGCCCAGTCAATGCCACTCAAGGCCTCAAACTCAGCTTCATCATCTATTAAACCGGCTGGGTCGACTTCAGGGGAAAAGGTATGCTTACAGATTGGAGGGATCAGGCTGACTTCATCATAGTGCGGCGTTGGGAGTCTCCGATTCTTGCTGTCATAACCCAGCTGATACTTGGTAAGGTCAGTATCATTCCCAATAAGAGTGGCCACAGGGCGTATATCCTTCACGCAAGCGGTGAAGTCCGTCTCATTAAATAAGGTGCCATCTTCCTTCAAGCTTGGTTACCCAAGAGGAATGTCAGCCGGGTCTAGCTTTGGAAGCCACGCCTTGGCCCGGCTCAATGCGGCTATAGCTCCGGCTCTGGCAGATGCCCGTCTTAGCTCTTGGACTCGCTGAGGTAGCACAACGAGCCACTTTAGCACGTCTTGCAGGAGACGGGGAACATCATTTGATAAAGCCACAATGGCCAAAGCACATTGTGACCCGGTGTAGAGCTGCTCCACAAGAGTATAAACCGCCTTCAGCTTGATTAACATGTTCTGCTTGAGGTTTGTGCTCCTGGGGCCTGCATTACTAAACATAAGGTGAGCCGGAGGTAACAATTGAAATAGTCATCGAAAGAAGGTTTGCAGCATTTAAGGTTTGTATAAGTAACTTACCGAAGATTGCTGAGACCATTTGAGATATCTGGCGCTTTAAGCCGGTCAGCTCGTCTGTTGCTTCTGCAAGCGATGCCTCTACTGTCTTAGCTCGGGTCACCAGTGAGGCCTTTTCATCAGCCCAGGTCTTCTTGTCCGCTTCAAAGTTTTTCTTCAACTTCTCTTGTTCAGAGACGCTGAATTCAAACTTGGAGTTGGCCTTTTGAATTTCAAGTTCTTGAGCTGCCAGGCGGTTCTTCAGGTCAGCAATCTCCGACTCAAATTGATTTATGGTGGCCTGCATTAATGCCGGGTTATAGTCAGAAACATTATAAGATAACATTAAGTCCCAAGCACTTTGCAAGCAAAGGTACTTGACACTTGGGGGCTAATGTATACCGAAGAACTCTAAATTACTACGCTGGTTCCTGGAAATTAAGCCCCAAGTACTTTGCAAGCAAAGATACTTGGCACTTGGGGGCTAATGTGTATCGCAAGTTTAAAATATCACGCTACAACCGGTTTAAATATCTTCTTTCTAAGCCGAACAAGCAGTGCTAGGCAGTTTTCTAAGTCTACAACATATTTACTTATAAGCAATAGACTTGGGGGCTAGTACAGTAAGTATGGTGAAGGAAAAGTACCATAAGTCATACCTCAGATTTTTGCTGTATCTGCTTCACCATGTCAATTTCCAGGTCACGGCTGCTATGTACTTGATTAATATAGCCAGAGACGATCTCTCCAATACTCAAATGAGTGTAGTCAGCGACGTCCAGCTTGGCCTTTCGGCATTCCAAAAATTCCTCTTTGGCAGAGCACTTGGCAAGTACAGTCGGCTGTCCCGGCTCAACAAAATGAGTCTTGAGAATCTCAACTTCCGGATCAACTGTCTTGGCTGGGCTAGGAGCTTCCGGTTTATCAGAATCATCGATTGATTGTTCAGCAGGCAGGTTAGAAGTTGGTGCCGTAATGTCATAAGCCGGACCAGGCGGCGGCTGATGTGTGGAAGTGTCAGGAGCAGCCGTTCCGAGCTCCGGTTCAGTTGCAACCAGTTCTTGAGATGGCTTATTCTTCTTCGCCCTCTTACTGGGCTTCACTTCACGCTGTGGACAAGTCAGAAGGGTTAATACAAAGCATGAGCAAGATAAGCATAAGGTAAACAAAGTTGACCTTACCCTGGGGCAGTTTTAAAAGCCGGCATGTTAGATTGCATAGACTCGCCGGAGGAAGGTGAGGTTTCCTGGTAGTTTGAGTCAGAGGAGTTAAGAGGTTAACGAATTAAACCCGCCAAAGGTAAAACAGAACGTAAATCAGAGATAACCTCAGTCTGGCGCTTCCTGGTCACGTCAGGTAAGCCGGAGGAGAGTTCTGCATCCTTGCTGGTCCGGGTCTGCCTCCGGCTCTCATGAGTCTGTCGCTTCAAAAGAAATTGAGGGTCTTGGTAAGCTAAAGGATGTGAAAATCTTACTTTCCGGGTCACTCTTCGGATTTTCAGCCTCGGCAAAGGCTCTGAGTCGGAAGAGATTATAGTTACCTCTTCCTCAACGGCTTGGCTGTTTCCCGTATCCTCCTGAAAAGAATTAATGTCAATAAAATGATGACAAAGGAGTCAGGAATGTTAAGGGTTACCTCTTCTTCATCGTCAGAGGTGTCATCCAGCTTCAGTAAATCCGAAGCGCTTGGTTTCTTCTTCCCCGAAGACCCTGTCTTGATGTTTTTTCTCTCGGCTCTCTTGGCCGCTCTGGCTTGTTTGGAAGCCTCATGGTCATACTTGACCTTCCAGAAGTTGTCATTTGCCTATGAATAATGGTAAAGGGTTATGAGTAAAGCAAGGCATAACATAATAAAGGTATAATTGTTCCAGTTGGAGACTTACAGCTGGAGCCGGGTTCTTCTTGCACAAAGCAAGTAAGCCAAAGGCATTACTAACCACCATGCCTTCTTTCAACAAAGACTAGGTCATAACCTCCACTATATCATCTGGTAAGTCGTCAGGGCTATGACGCAGCGGGTCATCCTTCTCGCCTGAGTAAGCACACATTAAGCCGGGGCGGCGGCTTAATGGAATCACCCGCCAGGAGATCCAGACTCGGACCAAATCAACACCATCTAAGCCGTTCCCCAAGAGATCTTTGATTTTCTTGATGGTGGGAGCAAGTGTAAGACGTTCAACATCAGTTAATTTATCCGGCAGCGGGTGGTTTGATTCAAGACGCAGGGCGCGGAAGCCGGGCAGCGAGTTCTCATCAGCCGGTGAGGTGTCCTGGCAATAGAACCACATCTGGTTCCAATCCTTTGGGTGGCTTGGCAGTTCAGCATAAGGAAAAAGGCAGTCTCTCCGCCGCTGAATTGAGATGCCGCCAAGTTCCAGACTGGGCCCGTTGGCACGTTCATTCTGCCGGTTCAAGTAGAACAACTCCCTGGACAAAATTAGGTTGGGCTCCTCTCCAAGGTACACTTCGCAAAAGACTTGGAAATTTCAAATATTTGACACAGAGTTGGGCCCAATGTCTTGAGGTCTGAGATCAAAGAATTGCAAAACATCCCTGAAGAATTTTGAGCCGGGTGGAGCGAAACCCCGGCTCATATGATCAGTAAACACGATCACCTCCCCCTCCTTGGGTTGAGGTTTCTCCTCTCACGGGTTGGGAGCACGATAAGACATGACCTCCTCCTTAGGCAGATGGTCGGACTTCACGAACTCAGATAAAGTGCTCTCCGTAACAGTGGATTTGACCCAGTTACAGGTTACAGGGGCTTTGGGAGCCTTGGGTGCCATTGCGTAAATTGAAGCCTATGACAAAATAAAAATTTCCGGTTCAATTCATAACCCTGAAGAAAACATTTTTAATCTATTCAAGATGGAGGCTTAAGGAGGGGCCTAATGACATATGGCTTATTGTGGCTTTTAAGCCGCTACGGGTTTCAGAAGAAGTTAAAGTTATTTAAAGTCGCCAGAAGCAAGCAAGACTGACAAATCAGTGTTGTCTTCTTAAATCAGCCACATGGACTATCGTGGTTAAGCAGATTCAACAGATGCAATTTTTTTGGCTAAGTGTGGAATGAACAGGTTTCACAAGTTGCAGCTATTATTTTGGATCAAACGGTCATTCTGAAAGGGCAAATTTCTAGACCTAAAAACAGTGCAGAGAAGTTCATACACTCAAAGAAGCCCCAATGCAGATCTAAAACAGGGGAGGAAAGAAACTTACAGATGCGGAGCTGCTCCGTGGTTCCGTTGTGTTTCTCTGGTCAAATCAGGTCGATGCAGTGGCTTGAGTTGGAGAAGACGAGGAGATCTGCGGCGGCTGCGGCGGCGGAGCTCGAGCGGCAAAGAAGCAGTGAGAGGAAGAAGACGACCCAAAGGGGGAGAATGAAAAGACCTAGGTCGCGCTTATTTATAAAGGAAGGCCGACTGAGGTGGCGCGAGAAACAAGGAGACTGAACATCATTATCCAGCGGCCCCAACGCTTCGGTTTTTGGAATGGTCAGTAAAGGCAAAGATCCGTTGGAGGATATGACAGAGTAAAATATGAATTTAATTGAAGATGATGTCATGACGGGTTAACATGGATCCAGAAGATGACGTCATGGCGGGTTAAAGCTTTTGCACAGACACAAGACTGAAGGCTTGTTCCTTAAGGTATTTTAAGATTGACATGAACCGGTTCAAATCAATCTGGGGCCTAATGTTGGGGATGTAACTATTTGTGTAAGCCGCCCAGGACGGGCCGGGTTACGTAGAGATGATTTATCATATGAAGCCCAAGACCAAGCATGAAGATGGCGGTTTAATAAAGGGTCTGAGGCCTACATGCGACTTAAGGCCCATAGTGATAGATCGCCGTGATGGCATGACTTGTATCATAAAGCAGAATTAACTAGTCACCGAGCCGGACACTGTTTATGAGCCGGCTGGGACTCTAAGGGCCGTAGGGCGTCAACCCGTGTATATAAGGGGACGACCCGGTGGCGGCTTAGGGCAAGAAACAACCCATTGAGAGCTAGGCATAGCGTATCTCGCTCCTTGGTCATCGAAACCTCAATAATCCCAACACAACTAGACGTAGGCTTTACCTTCACCGTAAGGGGCTGAACTAGTATAAACTCTCTCGCGTCCTTTGTCCCGATTAACCCCTTTAAGCTTCCTACTTGCGATGGCTCCACGACTAAGTCCTTCTACGAGGACATCTGCCGTGACAATTCCACGACAATAATTGTGAAAAAACCACGTATCATCATAGATGTGGTGGGCTCCTACTTCTATGACAGAAAATCATGTCAAAAAATGGGTTTCTCGTCCTGGGAGGGCCGGGGACGCACCTGCATGACATTCTTTGGGCCGTCCATGATGGAAAAATTGTGGTAGAAGCGAGGGCGAGGAAAATTTCGGGGAGTTCTTGGTTATGGTGGTTGGTCGGGGCCGAGCGATGCACAGAGGTTTGCGCGTTTCTCTTGTACACGTATGTGCATGTGTGCGAGGCGTTGAGCTCTAACTGAACTCGAGCGAGGCGTCCGCTTACTGAACCCGAGCGATTGCACTAGCTACGTTACTGAATCCGAGCGATCGATCCCTTGGCTGTTAACTGAACTCGATCGATTCCTTCGCTACTGCTGCTAACTGAAGCCGATCGAACCTGCCTCTTGATGAACAATGATCGTTGTTGGAGGTTGGATGAACAGTACCCCGTGGTAGTAGAGGCTGTTGCCGCTGGATGAACATGACCCCGATCGAGGAGGCCTCCACACCCGAGCTGGTTGGGGGTGGATGAACAGGACCTCGTGGAGGGATGGTTAAACAGTAGCCGATGGAGGCTAGATGAACAGTAACTGGAGGCAGGAGGAAGACGGTGGTGGATGAACAGTAGCAGGTGCAGGCTAAAGGAAGTCGACGGTGGATGAACAGTAGCCCCTGGAGGCTGGAGCGAGGCAGTAGACGGTGGATGAACAGTAGCTCGTGGAGTCTCGTTTGACGGTATGCCACACCCCTCCAGATGAACATGACCCTGTTTCGACCGTAGGCGCTCCAATATAAGGCCCTGTTCGGAACACGGGTGTGTATAACATAGGAATATAAGCAAGTGGAGGAATGGAAAATGACCACATATGCAAAACAAAGGAACCAAACAAACACAGAAAAAGGTAGGAGTGTGTATTCGGTTTGTTGCAGGGTAATGGAGGAATGCATACTCAGTTTCATGAATATTTTATTTGCATTCGACAGCGATCTCTGCTACTGGCATTGAGTGGATGGACACCTGCCGATTATTCTATTCACATGCACTGAGTACTACCAGCGTTTTTCCTCGGGCTTCCGCCAAAACATTTGATCTGGGTGGATGTTTCTAATCCTGAGGAATGAGCACTGTTAGGCACGAATTCCTTTGAAATACTGTAGCACTTTCCTACATTCCGAACGCCATGTAGGAAAAATTTCCCACACAAACAGTATCCCTATGAAATTCTTGCAGATTTCCTATGAACCGAACGGGGCCTAAGTCTGTTTCCTTCGTTTTTTGGTACGCCACACCCCTCCCGATCAACAGGACCCTGTTTCGACCATAGCCGGTCGAACAGAAAGCCATTTCCTCCATATTGCGATACACCAGACCCCGTTTTGGCTGTTCCGTCCAAGCCGGTTGGCTCCTGATGAACACGACGCATTCCGTTGCCCCCCGATGAACACGACGCAATTTCTTTGTTTCGACCCAGCCAGTTGGCTTCCGATGAACAGGACTCCGTTGTTGTCGTCCGTTGCCTCTCCATGTACACGAACCCTGGCCGTACGTATGCGCGACTAGGCGTTCGAGACCGCGCCCGCATGTATGTACGTGGCCGTATTTTTTGGCATCTGGCTGTATGTACGTCTACACGGTTTAGACTAGACTGCCTGAACTGCAACGTCAGGGGCTCTACTACTACACGTGCCGCTGCTTGCTCGGCCACGGTTCATCATTGCAGAGAGACCAATCGACCAGTATGTACGTACATGTTCGTGACCAGACTGACAACCCTATGTACGGTTCGACCGGGTGGGTCCCAGCTGTCAGGGAGGATAAGGAGGCACTTCCTTGCGTGCGAAGATATAACTGGTGGTTCCCAGCTATCAGGGGGAGAATCATTTTTTCCCATAATATGGACGCACTTCCTTGCGTGCGAAGATGTAGCTAGTGGGTCCTAGCTGTCAGGGGGGAAACATTTTTTTCACAAAATACAGAGGCCCTTTCAGTGGGTCCCCGCTATGAGGTGGAGGAATAATTATTTTGCGCGTAATAAGGAGGCACTTCTTTGGTGCGGCCGTGGACCCAGCTGTCAGTCTCTCCACATACAGTCCTCTTCCGATGGAAGTTGTTCCTTGACCATGTTGACCACGCCGCGCCGAGAGCACCAAGGCAGTGGACAATGGCGAGGCCTAGGTAGGGGACGATGCATAGTTGGGGAAGACGCGGCAGTGGATACCCACAGGGAGGGGAGTATGAGGTTTGACTGGTTCGGCTGTGGTGTGAGGCTGCCATCGCCACAAAATAACAGGGATTGTGGGTGAGTAGAGGGATGGTCTGGCCAGCGGTTGGAGTAGGAGGGGGCGGTGAGGCCTGTGCGGCAGCATAGCCGGCCATGAGAGGCAGGAGCAGGCGGCACGATCGGCTTTGGTTTGGGCGGCTGGAGCAAGAAGACCAGAGGTTGAAGAAGCACGATGACTGTTGGATGGACATCGTACAGTCACCGCAGCTACAGTCATTTATATTGACTAAGTTGACAAAGCCTTGTGTCCGTGTCAACTTAGTAGGCCCACAAGTCAGCCTCAAAATCTGGTGGGTCCCACCTAGCAGTGGGGGTATTCATTTTTATGCGTAATAAGGAGGCACTTCCTTGCATGTGAAGATATAGCTGGTGGGTCTGAGCTATCAGTCTGCCTGCCGTTGACCATCATCGACAAGGGATTGCCGGTCTTGTGCCACATCGTGTGCATGCGCACTCCGATTGTATCTTGGGACGCATCCGTGCGCCCCTTTCCAACGCCCTGGAGTTGTGCAGGAAGATATGCCTGCTTAGGCCACTCAGTGTGATACCTGCAGTATTGGCGAGTACAAGTTTTAGGGTACGTAGTTGGCATTTTCATAACATCTTGGGCATGTTGTAGTCACTTACTTCACTTTTTATTAACTGTCAAATTGTAATTGCTTCACTAGGTCTGCGTCGAAAAAGAAAAATAGAGGTATAAACAAAGAAATATATTTGTGCAAGAAGACGGCCGATTGGTGTTTTCTTATGATGGATGTAGCATATGCCGTGCTCGCTGTCGATGGTTGGTATGAACAAATCGATGAGAGTGTGAGATCTCGCGTTGTCAGCACTCACTTTGGCCTCAAGGTGCTCGATGAGCTCCTGATCCGTGGGATTGAACTTGACGCCAGCCGGCAGCACCAGCCAATCCTTCTTGGACTTGCATCAGTTAATTCCAGTTAAATGGTACTCAATGTATGATCAATCATCTGTTTTAAGTAAATGATGAAAGATTTCAACAGATAAGTGGTACTCCAAATCTGAAGTCCACAATACCCGAACAAACTGGGGTCTCGGCTTCATTACTACATGCAGACTCCAAAGACTTGAAAACCCCCATAAAGTTTGAAATCATCACACAGGGTGAATAGACGAATACTCACAAGAGCGGCCTCATGTGGGGACCCCGACTCATAAGTCGTGATCACCGAATGCACGTGTAAAGTGATCCAGAAGATCAATGCTCATTGAACACACAGAAGCTGAATAACAAGAGTCTTAGATCCACACATACTATCTTACACAAATTATGACCATTATGGTCAATTCTTACATAGATAAAGCCTTAAGGGCTGATCATCAGATAAAACATAAGCAGCGGAAATCTTCGTCAATAAGTAGAACCCATGCCATCTGCCTTAACCCTACATGAATTCTGACTAGGAAAGCGTCCTAGTTCGCATGATCGTCACCAAAGAACTCTTCTTTGAATTCCTGCTCTTCCATCCCTGGCCAATTAAATAACCAGTGGCAAGCCAATGAGTACTTTGAATGTACTCGCAAGCAACCCATGTTTTGGATCAGGGTACGACAATGCATGATATAGTACTAAGTAGGTAATTTTGCAGAAAGCTAGTTTTGAATGCAATGATATGTCCAAAAACTTGTAAAGCATGCATCATAAGCATTCAGATAACCATGTGAACATGTTACAAATATCAACATAAATAGAGTTTTGGATCGAGTCCAGTTTAATCAACATGTCAAGTCAATTGACTCGGCTTAAGTAGTTTTCTCCACACAACCACACCAGGTTTCGTAAACAATGGACGTAGCCCAAGAGTGGTTATCCAACTGTCCTTGACCGTGGACATGGCTATTCGAATAGTTTTACACTTTGCAGAGGTTGCACACTTTACCCACAAGATCCGCGAAACTTCCGTGTCGTCCAGGACCTGTGGTACCTCAAGTACCCAGGGTAAGCACCCGATCACTACCTTTCCCTAGGCGACACTAACATAGAGTCCACTCATTGGTACACAACCCTCGTGTATAATCATAAAGATATTGAGACTCTTCCCTTTTCATTTTGACAACTATAGGAAGGGACCAACAGCGTGTCCGGTGCCCTGTAAAAACAGTCATGGCCTCCTATCCAAGCACGATCCCGTCCCGAGAGTGAACACTGATACGTCTCCATCGTATCTACAATTTTTGATTGTTCCATGCCAATATTATTCAACTTTCATATACTTTTGGCAACTTTTTATACTAATTTTGGGACTAACATATTGATCCAGTGCCCAGTGCCAGTTCCTGTTTGTTGGATGTTTTTTGTTTCGCAGAAAATCCATATCAAATGGTGTCCAAACGGGATAAAAACTGACAAAGATTTTTTTTGGAATATATGTGATTTTTGGGAAGAGGAATCAACGTGAGACGATGCACGAGGGGGCCACGAGGCAGGGGGCGCGCCCCAGGGGGTCAGACACGCCCTGGACCCTCGTGGCCACCCCGTAAGGCGGCTGGTGCCCTTCTTTCACCGCAAGAAAGCTAATATCCGGATAGAGATCGTGTCCAAAATTCAGCCCAATCGGAGTTACGAATCTCAGGGAATTTAATAAACGGTGAAGGGCCAGAATCTAGGAACGCAGAAACAGAGAGAGACAGAGAGACAGATCCAATCTCGGAGGGGCTCTCGCCCCTCCCACGCCATGGAGACCATGGACCAGAGGGGAAACCCTTCTCCCATCTAGGGAGAAGGTCAAGGAATAATAAGAAGAAGGAGGGCTCTCTCCCCCTCGCGTCCGGTGGCGCCGGAACGCCGCTGGGGGCTATCATCATCACCGCGATCTACACCAACACCTCCGCCATCTTCACCAACATCTCCATCACCTTCCCCCATCTATAGTCAGCGGTCCACTCTCCCGCAACCCGCTGTACCCTCTACTTGAACATGGTGCTTTATGCTTCATATAATTATCCAATGATGTGCCATCCTATGATGTTTGAGTAGATTTTTGTTGTCCTATCGGTAATTGGTAAATTGCTATGATTAGTTTAATTTGCTTGTGGTTATGTTGTTGTCCTATTGTGCCCTCCGTGTAGCGCAAGCATGAGGGATTCCCACTGTAGGGTGTTGCAATACGTTCATGATTCGCTTATAGTGGGTTGCTTGAGTGACAGAAGCATCAACCCGAGTAAGGGGGTTGTGGCGTATGGGATAAAGGGGACTTGATGCTTTAGTGCTATGGTTGGGTTTTACCTTAATGATCTTTAGTAGTTGAGGATGCTTGCTAGAGTTCCAATCATAAGTGCATATGATCCAAGAAGAGAAAGTATGTTAGTTTATGCCTCTCCCACATAAAACTTGCTATCGGTCTAGTAAAGTAGTCATTTGCTTAGGGACAATTTCACAACTCCTACCACCACTTTTCCACACTCGCTATATTTACTTTATTGCTTCTTTATCTAAACAACCACTACTTTCTATTTATGTGCTCTTTATTATCTTGCAAACCTATCCAAAAATACCTACAAAGTACTTCTAGTTTCATACTTGTTCTAGGTAAAGCGAACGTCAAGCGTGCGTAGAGTTGTATCGGTGGTCGATAGAACTTGAGGGAATATTTGTTCTACCTTTAGCTCCTCGTTGGGTTCGACAATCTTACTTATCAGAAGAGGCTACAATTGATCCCCTATACTTGTGGGTTATCAAGACCTTTTTATGGCACCGTTGCCCGGGAGTTATAGCGTGGGGTGAATATTCTCATGTGTGCTTGTTTGCTTTATCATTAAGTAATTTTTATTTTGTGCTCTTGTTTTTTATCTTTAGTTGTGGGTAGGAAAGACAAAATACCAAAAAAATTAGTTGTACCTACTGAACCAATGGTTGAAGAACCACTCAAAATCTATCACACTCCTAAAGCTTTTTTACTTGGATCATCTTCGATCCCTATGTGCTCGGGCTGAAAACCCAACTAGCTTAGTTGAGGGAAAATCTTTAGATGAGCATGCTTGTTATGTGCGACACCGCTTATCTCAAAAAGGGAAACTTTTACTAGATCAAATTCATCGTTTGCAGTGCTATGCTTGTAATTTATGTGAAATATATGATTTTACTTGTTGTTCGGAAAACCCCAATAAAAACCTTCCTTACCAATGAGAGTTTAGTGATAATGGAATTGTATCTTCGTATACTAAGGGTGTTTATAATTACTATGATGTTCAACAAATTGAAGAATTTGTTGCTTTTAGGGGTACTTGTGAAATTGCTTCTTTTATTGAAGAATGTGATACTACTCTCTACAAATCTGAAAATTTGGCCATACTTAAATATTGCTATGATAATTATGCTTCTAATCCTTATATTAAACCATATATTGAGGACTCCACCGCTGTCCAAGAAGAGACTAATATTTTGCAGGAGTCTATGGAAGAAGAAATTAATGACATTGTGAGCTCATTGGATGAAAAAGATGAGGAGGAGAGCGAAGAACAAAAGGAGGAAGAGCGGATTGATCACCCATGCCCACCTTCTAATGAGTGTAACTCTTCAACTCATACATTGTTTAATGTCCCTTCGTTCTTACTGAAGGATGAATGCCATGATAATTA
This sequence comes from Triticum dicoccoides, assembly GCF_002162155.2. Taxonomy (NCBI): domain Eukaryota; kingdom Viridiplantae; phylum Streptophyta; class Magnoliopsida; order Poales; family Poaceae; genus Triticum; species Triticum dicoccoides. The sequence continues at coordinate 634,702,179 of NC_041388.1, read as the reverse complement.
TTATGATCCCGTTGATTCTTTTGAAATATCCCTTTTTGATGATGCTTGCTATGCTTGTGGCCAAGATGCCAATATGACTTATGCTTATGGAGATGAACTTGCTATAGTTCCTTATGTTAAACATGAAATTGTTTCTATTGCACCCACGCATGATAGTCCTATTATCTTCTTGAATTCTCCCGACTACACTATATCAGAGAAGTTTGCTCTTATTAAGGATTATATTGATGGATTGCCTTTTACTGTTGCACATGATGATTTTGATGAATATAATATGCATGTGCTTGCTGCTCCTACTTGCAAGTATTATGAGAGAGGAACTACATCTCCACCTCTCTATGTTTCCAACACGATAAAATTGCAAGAAACTGTTTATACTATGCATTGGCCTTTACTCTGTGTGCATGAATTGTTCTTTTATGACATGTCGATGCATAGGAAGAGAGTTAGACTTCGTCATTGCTTGATCTATGTTACTTTCTGCTCACTACTAAATTACAAATCATTGTTAATTAAAATTGTCTTTGATATACCTTGGGATCCGGGTGGATCCATTACTTGAGCACTATATGCCTAGCTTAATGGCTTTAAAGAAAGTGCTGCCAGGGAGACAACCCGGAACTGTTAGAGAGTCATTTATTTCTGTTGTGTTCTTTTATAAAGTTCAAAAATAAAAACAATGTGCCAAGGTTTGTCTTTAGGATGTTTAAAATGCTTGTTGGTTTGTACGGTGCTGGACAGAAACTTTGGCTGTAGTGTGTGATTTTACATTTTTACTGGAACGTCAAACGGTTCTGAAACTTTTTGCACTGTATTTCTGTACAAATTTTTTATTTTTCCTAATTTTGGTAGAATTTTTGGGGTACCAGAAGTATGGTGAATGTTCAGATTGCTACAGACTGTTCTGTTTTTCAAAAATTCTGTTTTTGATGCATAGTTTGCTTGTTTTGGTGAAACTATGAATTTCTATCAGTGGATTAAGCCATGGAAAAGTTATATTACAGTAGCTACAATACAAAAACAAAATATTAATTGGTTTGCAATAGTACTTAGAGTAGTGATTTGCTTTATTATACTAACGGATCTTACCAAGTTTTCTGTTGAAGTTTTGTGTGGATGAAGTGTTCGAAGATCGAGGAGGTCTCAATATGAGGAAAAGGAGGAGAGGCAAGATCTCAAGCTTGGGGATGCCCAAGGCACCCCAAGTAAATATTCAAGGCGACTCAAGTGTCTAAGCTTGGGGATGCCCCGGAAGGCATCCCATCTTTCTTCAACAAGTATCGGTATGTTTTCAGATTCGTTTCATTCATGTGATATGTGCAAATCTTGGAGCGTCTTTTGCATTTAGTTTTCACTTTTCTTTTATGCACCATGCTGGTATGAGGTAGTCCATGGTTGATTTATAGAATTCTCTTTTCACTTCATTATATCTTTTGAGTATGGCTTTATAGAATGCTTCATGTGCTTCACTTATATCATTTGAAGTTTGGATTGCCTGTTTCTCTTCACATAGAAAACCACCATTTGTAGAATGCTCTTTTGCTTCAATTATATTTGTTAGAGCATGGGCATATCTTTTGTAGAAAGAATTAAAGTCTCTTTCCTCACTTATATCTATTTAGAGAGATGACAGGAACTGGTCATTCACATGGTTAGTCATAAAATCCTATGTAAAACTTGTAGATCACTGAATATGATATGTTTGATTCCTTGAAATAGTTTTGCAATATAAAGGTGGTGATATTAGAGTCGTGCCAGTTGAGTAATTGTGAAATTGAGAAATACTTGTGTTGAGGTTTGCAAGTCCCGTAGCATGCACGTATGGTGAACCGTTATGTATCGAAGTTGGAGCATGAGGTATTTATTGATTGTCTTCCTTATGAGTGGCGGTCGGGGACGAGCGATAGTCTTTTCCTACAAATCTACCCCCCTAAGAGCATGCGTAGTAGTACTTTGCTTCAAGGGCTAATAAACTTTTGCAATAAGTATATGATTTCTTTATGACTAAATGTGAGTCCATGGATTATACGCACTCTCACCCTTCCATCATTGCTAGCCTCTTCGGTACCATGCATTGCCCTTTCTCACCTCGAGAGTCGGTGCAAACTTCGCCGGTGCATCCAAACCTCGTGATATGATACACTCTATCACACATAAGCTCCTTATATCTTCCTCAAAACAACCACCATACCTACCTATCATGGCATTTCCATAGCCATTCCGAGATATATTGCCATGCAACTTCCATCATCATCATATACATGACTTGAGCATTCATTGTCATATTGATTTGCATGATCGTAAGATAGCTAGCATGATATTTTCATGGCTTGTCCGTTTTTTGATATCTTTGCTACGCTAGATCATTGCACATCCTGGTACACTGCCGGAGGCATTCATATAGAGCCATATCTTTGTTCTAAGTATCGAGTTGTAATATCGAGTTGTAAGTAAATAAAAGTGTGATGATCATCATTATTAGATCATTGCCCCATGAAAAAAAGAAAAAAAGAGAGGCCAAAGAAGCCTAAATAAAAAAAGGGGGCCAAAGAAGCCCATTCAAAAAAAGAAAAAAAGAAAAAAAGAAGAAAAAAAGGGGGCAATGTTACTATCCTTTACCACACTAGTGCTTCAAAGTAGCACCATGTTCTTCATATAGAGAGTCTCTTGAGTTATCACTTTCATATACTAGTGGGAATCTTCATTATAGAACTTGGCTTGTATATCCCAATGATGGCCTTCCTCAAATGCCCTAGGTCTTCATGAGCAAGCAAGTTGGATGCACACCCACTTAGTTTCAGTTTGAGCTTTCATACACCTATAGCTCTAGTGCATCCGTTGCATGGCAATCCCTACTCCTTGCATTGACATCAATTGATGGACATCTCCATAGCCCGTTGATTAGCCACGTCGATGTGAGACTTTCTCCTTTTTTGTCTTCTCCACATAACCCCATCATATTATTCTATTCCACGTATAGTGCTATGTCCATGGCTTGCGCTCATGTATTGCGTGAGGGTTGAAAAAGCTGTAGCGCGTTGAAAAGTATGAACCAATTGTTTGGCTTGTCATCGGGGTTGTGCATGATTTGAATATTTTGTGTGGTGAAGATGGAGCATAGCCAGACTATATGATTTTGTAGGGATAACTTTATTTGGCCATGTTATTTTGAAAAGACATGATTGCTTTATTAGTAGGCTTGAAGTATAATTGTTTTTATGTCAAATGATAGACTATTGCCTTGAATCACTCGTGTCTTAATATTCATGCCATGATTAGATTACATGATCAAAATTATGCTAGGTAGCATTCCACATCAAAAATTATCTTTTTATCATTTACCTACTCGAGGACGAGCAGGAATTAAGCTTGGGGATGCTGATACGTCTCCATCGCATCTATAATTTTTGATTGTTCCATGCCAATATTATTCAACATTCATATAATTTTGGCAACTTTTTATACTACTTTTGGGACTAACATATTGATCCAGTGCCCAGTGACAGTTCCTGTTTGTTGGATGTTTTTTGTTTCGCAGAAAATCCATATCAAACGGAGTCCAAATGGGATAAAAACTGACGGAGATTTTTTTTGGAATATATGTGATTTTTGGGAAGAAGAATCAATGCGAGACGATGCCCGAGGGGGCCACGAGGCAGGGGGCGCCCTGGACCCTCGTGGCCACCCCGTAAGGCGGTTGGTGCCCTTCTTTCGCCACAAGAAAGCTAATATCCAGATAGAGATCGTGTCCAAAATTCAGCCCAATCGGACTTACGGATCTGCGGGAATTTAAGAAACGGTGAAGGGCCAGAATATGGGACTGCAGAAACAGAGAGAGACATATCCAATCTCGGAGGGGCTCTCGCCCCTTCCACGCCATGGAGACCATGGATCAGAGGGGAAACCCTTCTCCCATCTAGGGAGAAGGTCAAGGAATAAGAAGAAGAAGGGGGGCTCTCTCCCCCTCGCTTCCGGTGGCGCCGGAACGCCGCCGGGGGCCATCATCATCACCGTGATCTACACCAACACCTCTGCCATCTTCACCAACATCTCCATCACCTTCCCCCATCTATATTCAGCGGCCCACTCTCCCGCAACCCGATTTACCCTCTACTTGAACATGGTGCTTTATGCTTCATATTATTATCCAATGATGTGTTGCCATCCTATGATGTCTGAGTAGATTTTCGTTGTCCTATCGGTAATTGGTGAATTGCTATGATTGGTTTCATTTGCTTGTGGTTATGTTGCTGTCCTATTGTGCCCTCCGTGTCGCGCAAGCGTGAGGGATACCCGCTGTAGGGTGTTGCAATACGTTCATGATTCACTTATAGTGGGTTACTTGAGTGGCAGAAGCATAAACCCGAGTAAGGGGGTTGTGGCGTATGGGATAAAGGGGACTTGATGCTTTAATGCTATGGTTGGGTTTTACGTTAATGATCTTTATTAGTTGCGGATGCTTGCTAGAGTTCCAATCATAAGTGCATATGATCCAAGAAGAGAAAGTATGTTAGCTTATGCCTCTCCCACATAAAACTTGCTATCGGTCTAGTAAAGTAGTCATTTGCTTAGGGACAATTTCACAACTCCTACCACCACTTTTCCACACTCGCTATATTTACTTCATTGCTTCTTTATCTAAACAGCCACTACTTTCTATTTACGCGCTCTTTATTATCTTGCAAACCTATCCAAAAATACCTACAAAGTACTTCTAGTCTCATACTTGTTCTAGGTAAAGCGAACGTCAAGCATGCGTAGAGTTGTATCGGTGGTCGATAGAACTTGAGGGAATATTTGTTCTACCTTTAGCTCCTCGTTGGGTTCGACACTCTTACTTATCGAAAGAGGCTACAGTTGATCCCCTATACTTGTGGGTTATCAAACACACGTCACCCCGTCACTAGTAATGTGGGCACTATGCTAGTATTGTACTAGGTAATCAATAATGCCCCATCCCATAAGGGGTAGAGTGGTTGTACATGTAAGGTTGGAGTAACGGTCGCAACTTAAACCAATCCGTTTTTGAAACAACACACTCACTTGCCTCGGTACACCACTTCGTCATCAAGTGGTTACTTAGCGTTGGGGAACGTAGCATGCATTTTCAAAAAAATTCCTACGCTCACGCAAGATCTATCTAGGGGATGCATAGCAACGAGAGGGGGAGAGTGTGTCCACGTACCCTCGTAGACCGAAAGCGGAAGCATTTGACAACACGGTTGATGTAGTCGAACTTCTTCTCGTTCCGACCGATCAAGCATTGAACGTACGACACCTCCGAGTTCTGCACACGTTCAGCTCGATGACGTCCCTCGAACTCTTGATCTAGCAAAGTGTCGAGGGAGAGTTTCATCAGCACGACGGTGTGGTGATGGTGATGGTGAAGTGATCCACGTAGAGCTTCGCCTAAGCACTACATGAATATGACCGGAGGCGTAAACTGTGGAGGGGGGCACCGCACATGGCTAACAATGTTTGTTGTGTGTTCTAGCGGCGCCCCCTCGTATATATAGGTTGGAGGGGAGGAGAGGCAGCCAAGGGGGCACCCCAAGTAGGAGGAATCCTACTTGGGGTCCTCCCAATTCGGCCTCCCCCCTTTCCTATTCCTATTCGGAGTAGGAAGGGAAGATGGGGAAGGGGGAATCCTATTCCCTTTTTCCTTTCCTTCTACAATTTGGCCAGCCCATATGGGGGGGGGGGGTGCAACAGCCCCTTTGTGGCTGGTGTGTTTCCCCTCTTGGCCCATTAGGCCCATATAGCTTGCCGGGGGTTGCCCGGAACCCCTTCCGGTGACCCGATACATACCCGGTACGCCCAGAACACTTTTGGTGTCCGAATACTATCATCCTATTTATGAATCTTTACCTCTCGACAATTTAGAGACTCCTCGCCATGTCCATGATCTCATCTGGGACTCCGAACAACATTCGGTCACCATATCACATAACTCATATAATACAAAATCGTCATCAAACGTTAAGCGTGCGGACCCTACGGGTTCAAGAACTGTGTAGACATGACCGAGCCACCTCTCTGGTCAATAACCAATAGCGGAACCTGGATGCTCATATTGGTTCCTACATATTCTACGATGATCTTTATCGGTCAAACAGTAATGACAACATACTTTATTCCCTTTGTCATCGGTATGTTACTTGCCCCGAGATTCGATCATCGGTATCTTCATACCTAGTTCAATCTCGTTACCGTCAAGTCTCTTTACTCGTTCCGTAATGCATCATCCCACAACTAACTCATTAGTCACATTTCTTGCAAGGCTTATCATGATGTGCATTACCGAGAGGGCCCAGAGATACCTCTCCGATACTTGGAGTGACAAATCCTAATCCCGATCTATGGCAACCCAAAAAACACCTTCGGAGATACATGTAGAGAATCTTTATAATCACCCAGTTACGTTGTGACATTTGATAGCACACAAGGTATTCCTCCGGTATCCGGGAGTTGCATAATCTCATAGTCAAATGAATATGTATATGACATGAAGAAAGCAATAACAATAAAACTGAACGATCAACATGCTAAGCTAACGGATGGGTCTTGTCCATCACATCATTCTCCTAACGATGTGATCCAGTTCATCAAATGACAACACATGTCTATGGCTAGGAAACTTAACCATCTTTGATTAACGAGCTAGTCTAGTAGAGGCTTACTAGGGACATGGTGTTTTGTTTATGTATCCACACATGTATCAAGTTTCTGGTTGATACAATTCTAGCATGAATAATAAACATTTATCATGATATAAGGAAATATAAAATAACAACTTTATTATTGCCTCTAGGGCATATTTACTTCAGTCTCCCACTTGCACTAGAGTCAATAATCTAGTTCACATCGCCATGTGATTTAACACCAATAGTTCACATCACCATGTGATTAACACCCATAGTTCACATCGCCATGTGACCAACACCCAAAGGGTTTACTAGAGTCAATAATCTAGTTCACATTGCCATGTGATTAACACCCAAAGAGTACTAAGGTGTGATCATGTTTTGCTTGTGAGAGAAGTTTAGTCAATGGGTCTGCCACATTCCGATCCGTATGTATTTTGCAAACTTCTATGTCTACAATGCTCTGCATGGAGCTACTCTAGCTAATTGCTCCCATTTCAATATCTATCTAGATTGAGATTCAGAGTCATCCAGATCGGTGTTAAAGCTTGCATCGACGTAACTCTTTACGATGAACTCTTTATCACCTCCATAACCGAGAAATATTTTCTTAGTCCTCTAAGGATAATTTTGACCGCTGTCCAGTGATCTACTCCTGGATCAGTATTGTACCCCTTTGCAAAACTCATGGCAAGGTACACAATAGGTCTGGTATACTAATACATCCATTTTGCATCATGCTTTTATATCGATATTTATTGCATTATGGGCTGTTATTACACGTTATGTCACAATATTTATGCCTATTCTCTCTTATTTTACAAGGTTTACATAAGGAGGGAGAATGCCGGTAGCTGGAATTCTGGGCTGGAAAAGGAGCAAATATTAGAGACCTATTCTGCACAACTCCAAAAGTCCTGAAACTCCACGAAAGTCATTTTTGGAAATAATAAAAAATATTGAGCGGAAGAAGTTCACCAGAGTGGGACCCACCTGGCCACGAGGGTGGGGGGCGCGCCCTACCCCCCAGGGCGCGCCCCCTACCTCGTGGGCCCCCTGTTGGCTCTCTGATGGCCATCTTCTGCTATATGAGGTCTTTCGTCGAGGAAAAAATCATAAGCAACCTTTTGGGACGAGACTCCGCCGCCACGAGGCAGAACCTTGGCGGAACCAATCTAGGGCTCCGGCAGAGCTGTTCTGCCGGGGACACTTCCCTTCGGGAGGGGGAAATCATCGCCATTGTCATCACCAACGCTCCTCTCATCAGGAGAGGGCAATCTCCATCAACATCTTCACCAGGACCATCTCCTCTCAAAACCCTAGTTCATCTCTTGTATCCAATTCTTGTCTCCAAGTCCGGGATTGGTACTAGTAGGTTGCTAGTAGTGTTGATTACTCCTTGTAGTTGATGCTAGTTGGTTTATTTGGTGGAAGATCATATGTTCAGATCCATTATGCATATTAATACCCCTTTGATTATGAACATGAATATGCTTTGTGAGTAGTTACATTTGTTCCCGAGGACATGGGAGAAGTCTTGCTATTAGTAGTCATGTGAATTTTGTATTCGTTCGATATTTTGATGAGATGTATGTTGTCTAGCCTCTAGTGGTGTTATGTGAACGTCGACTACATAACACTTCACCATTATTTGGGCCTAGAGGAAGGCATTGGGAAGTAATAAGTAGATGATGGGTTGCTAGAGTGACAGAAGCTTAAACCCTAGTTTATGCGTTGCTTCGTAAGGGGCTGATTTAGATCTATATGTTTCATGCTATGGTTAGGTTTACCTTAATACTTTTGTTGTAGTTGCGGATAATTTCAATAGAGGTTAATCATAAGTGGGATGCTTGTTCAAGTAAGAACAGCACCCAAGCACCGATCCACCCACATATCAAATTATCAAAGTACCGAACGCGAATCATATGAACATGATGAAAACTAGCTTGACGATATTCCCATGTGTCCTCGGGAGCGCTTTTCCTTATATAAGAGTTTGTCCAGGCTTGTCCTTTGCTACAAAAAGGATTGGGCCACCTTGCTGCACTTTATTTACTTTTGTTACTTGTTGCTTGTTACAAATTATCTTATCACAAAACTATCTGTCACCACTTATTTCAGTACTTACAGAGAATACCTTGCTGAAAACCGCTTATCATTTTCTTCTGCTCCTCGTTGGGTTCGACACTCTTACTTATCGAAAGGACTACGATAGATCCCCCATTCTTGTGGGTCATCAATACTCTTTTCTGGCGCCGTTGCCGGGGAGTGAAGCGCCTTTGGTAGGTGGAATTTGGTAAGGAAAAATTTATATACTGTGCTGAAATTTACTGTCACTTGTTACTATGGAAAGTAATCCTCTGAGGGGCTTGTTCGGGTTATCTTCACCCCGACCAGTAGAGCAAAGAATTGCTCCTCAACCTACTGAACCTACTGAAAATGAAAATGTTCCCTTTGAAGTTCCTTCGGGTATGTTAGAAAAACTGCTGGCTAATACTTTTACCGGAGATGGAACAAAGCATCCTGGTGAACATCTATTCTATGTGGATGAAGTTTGTGGATTATTTAATCTTGCAGGTATACCCGATGATGTTGTTAAGAAGAAGGTCTTCCCTTTATCTTTGAAGGGAGATGCATCGACATGGTATAGGCTATGTGATGATATGGGATAATGGAACTATAAATGAATGAAGCTGGAATTTCATCAAAAGTATTATCCTACGCATCTTGTTCATCGTGATCGCAATTATATTTATAATTTTTGGCCTGGCGAAGGAGAAAGCATCGCTCAAGCTTGGGGGAGGCTTAAATCAATGTTATATTCATGCCCCAATCATGAGCTCTCAAAAGAAATAATCCTTCAAAATTTTTGTGCTCGGCTTTCCGAAAATAATCGCACCATGCTCGTGTTGGCTCTTTTATGATGAAGACTATTGAATTCAAATGGAATTTATTGGATAGAATTAAATGCAACTCTGAAGATTGGGATGTCGACGAAGGTAAGGAGTCAGGTATGACACCTAAATTTGATTGTGTTAAATCTTTTATGGATACCGATGTTTTCCGTAAATTTAGCACTAAATACGGACTTGACTCTGAGATAGTAGCTTCTTTCTGTGAATCTTTTGCTACTTATGTTGATCTTCCCAAGGAGAAGTGGTTTAAAAATCATCCTCCCATAGAAGTAAAAGTAGCTGCACATACTAAAGTTAAAGAAAGATTGTCACTTATAATGATCCTGTTGTTCCTAGTTCTTATGTTGAGAAACCACCTTTTCCTGTTAGAATAAAGGATCATGCTAAAGTTTCAACTGTGGTTCGTAAAAGCTATACTAGAACTTATACACCTCCTGAGCAAGTTAAAGTTGAACCTAATATTGCTATTGTTAAAGATCTCTTGGCTGATAATATTGATGGGAATGTTATTTATTTCTGCAGTGAAACTGCTAGAATTGCCAAACCTTGTGCTAAAGATAAACATAGACCTGTGGTAGGCGTGTCTGTCATTTCTGTTAAAATAGGAGATCATTGTTATCATGGCTTATGTGATATGGGTGCTAGTGTTAGTGCAATACCTTATGACTTATACAAAGAAATTATGCATGATATTGCACCTGCTGAGATAGAAGATATTGATGTCACAATTAAACTTGCCAATAGAGATACTATTTCACCAATGGGAATTGTAAGAAGTCTTGTGTGAGAAAACTAAATATCCTGCTGATTTCCTTGTTCTTGGTTCCCCACAAGATAGTTTTTGTCCCATTATATTTGGTAGACCGTTCTTGAATACTGTTAATGCTAGAATAGACTACAAAAAGAATGTTGTTACTATTGGTGTGGGTGATATGTCTCATGAGTTTAATTTCTCTAAATTTAGTAGACAACATCGTGAAGAAGAATTGCCTAGTAAGGATGAAATTATTGGTCTTGCTTCTATTGTCGTACCTCCTAGTGATCCTTTAGAACAATATTTGCTAGACCATGAAAATGACATGTTTATGAATGAAAGAAGGGAAATAGATGAGGTATTCTTTAAACAGGAACCTATTCTGAAACACAATTTGCCTGTTGAAATCCTAGGGGATCCCCTCCACCCAAGGGTGATCCCGTGTTTGAGCTTAAACCATTGCCTCATAATCTTAAATATGCTTATCTTGATGAAAAGAAGATATATCCTGTTATTATTAGAGTTAACCTTTCAGAGCATGAAGAAGAGAGATTATTGAAAACTCTGAAGAAGCACCGTGCTACTATTGGATATACTCTTGATGATCTTAAGGGCATTAGTCCCACTCTATGTCAACATAAAATAAATTTGGAAGAAGACGCTAAACTGGTTCGTGATCATCAACGACGGCTGAATCCTAAGATGAAAGAAGTGGTAAGAAAAGAAATACTAAAGCTTCTGGAGGTAGGTATAATTTATCCCGTTGCTGATAGTCAATGGGTAAGCCCTGTTCATTGTGTCCCTAAGAAGGGAGGTGTTACTGTTGTTCCTAATGATAAAGATGAATTGATTCCGCAAAGAATTATTACAGGTTATATGATGGTAATTGATTTCCGCAAATTAAATAAGGCTACTAAGAAAGATCATTACCCCTTACCTTTTATTGATCAAATGCTAGAAGGATTATGCAAACATACACATTATTGCTTTCTAGATGGTTACTCTGGATTCTCTCAAATACCTGTGTCGGCTAAGGATCAATCAAAAACTACTTTTACATGCCCTTTTGGTACTTTTGCTTATAGACATACGCCTTTTGGTTAATGCACCTGCTACCTTTCAAAGATGCATCATGGCTATATTCTCTGACTTTTGTGAAAAGATTTGTGAGGTTTTCATGGATGATTTTTCCGTCTATGGATCCTCTTTTGATGATTGCTTGAGCAATCTTGATCGAGTTTTGCAGAGATGTGAAGAAACTAATCTTGTCTTGAATTGGGAAAAGTGCCATTTTATGGTTAATGAAGGTATTGTCTTGGGGCATAAAGTTTCTGAAAGAGGTATTGAAGTTGATAAAGCCAAGGTTGATGCTATTGAAAAGATGCCATGTCCCAAGGACATCAAAGGTATAAGAAGTTTCCTCGGTCACGCCGGATTTTATAGGAGGTTCATTAAGGACTTCTCAAAAATTTCTCGGCCTCTGACTAATTTATTACAAAAATATATATCATTTGTCTTTGGTGCTGATTGTGTAGAAGCATTTGAAATACTTAAGAAAGCATTAATCTCTGCACCTATTGTACAGCCACCTGATTGGAATTTACCCTTTGAAATTATGTGTGATGCTACTGATTATGCTGTAGGTGCTATTCTAGGGCAGAGAGTTGATAAGAAATTAAATGTTATCCATTATGCTAGTAAGACTCTAGACAATGCTCAAAGAAATTATGCTACTACTGAAAAAGAATTCTTAGCAGTTGTATTTGCTTGTGATAAGTTCAGACCTTATATTGTTGATTCTAAAGTAACTATTCACACTGATCATGCTGCTATTAAATATCTGATGGAAAAGAAAGATGCTAAACCTAGACTTATTAGATGGGTTCTCTTGCTACAAGAATTTGATTTGCATATTGTTGATAGAAAGGGAGCTGAGAACCCCGTTGCAGACAACTTGTCTAGGCTAGAAAATGTTCTTGATGACCCACTACCTATTGATGATAGCTTTCCTAATGAACAATTAAATGTTATAAGTACTTCTCGTAGCACTCCATGGTATGATGATTATGCTAATTATATTGTCGCAAATTTTATACCACCTAGTTTCACATATCAGCAAAAGAAAAAAGTTTTTCTATGATTTGAGACATTACTTTTGGGATGACCCACATCTTTATAAAGAAGGAGTAGATGGTGTTATTAGACGTTGTGTACCTGAGCATGAACAGGAACAGAGCCTACGCAAGTGTCACTCTGAAGCTTATGGAGGACACCACGCTGGAGATAGAACTGCACATAAGGTATTGCAATCTGGTTTTTATTGGCCTACTCTCTTCAAGGATGCCCGTAAGTTTGTCTTATCTTGTGATGAATGTCAAAGAATTGGTAATATTAGTAGACATCAAGAAATGCCTATGAATTATTCACTTGTTATTGAACCATTTGATGTTTGGGGCTTTGATTATATGGGACCTTTTCCTGCCTCTAATGGATATACACATATTTTAGTTGCTGTTGATTACGTTACTAAGTGGGTAGAAGCTATTCCAACTAGTAGTGCTGATCATAACACCTCTACTAAGATGCTTAAAGAAGTTATTTTTCCGAGGTTTGGAGTCCCTAGATATTTAACGACTGATGGTGGTTCACATTTTATTCATGGTGCTTTCCGTAAAATGCTTGCTAAGTATGATGTTAATCATAGAATTGCATCTCCTTATCACCCACAGTCTAGTGGTCAAGTAGAATTGAGTAATAGAGAGCTCAAATTAATTTTGCAAAAGACTGTTAATAGATCTAGAAAGAATTGGTCCAAGAAACTTGATGATGCATTATGGGCCTATAGAACTACATACAAAAATCCTATGGGTATGTCTCCGTATAAAATGGTTTATGGAAAAGCATGTCACTTACCTCTCGAACTAGAACATAAGGCTTATTGGGCTATTAAAGAGCTTAACTATGATTTCAAACTTGCTGGTGAGAAGAGGTTATTTGATATTAGCTCACTTGATGAATGGAGAACCCAAGCTTATGAAAATGCCAAGTTGTTTAAAGAATAAGTTAAAAGATGGCATGATAAAAGGATACAAAAGCGTGAGTTTAATGTAGGTGATTATGTATTGCTATACAACTCTCGTTTAAGATTTTTTGCAGGAAAACTTCTCTCTAAATGGGAAGGCCCATACGTCATTGAGGAGGTCTATCGTTCCGGTGCCATAAAAATCAACAACTACGAAGGCACAAGTCCGAAGGTGGTAAACAGACAAAGAATCAAACATTATATCTCAGGTAATCCTATAAATGTTGAAACCAATGTTATTGAAACCGTAGCCCCGGAGGAATACATAAGAGACACTTTCCAGAAGATTTCAGACTTCAAAAAGGAATAGGTATGTGGTACGGTAAGTAAACCGACTCCAAAACAGTTTTTAAGGCAATATTTCTCCGTTTTGGAATATTTAGAAAAATAGAAAAATAAGTTGCAGTCCGGGAAGGACACGAAGGCTCCACGAGGGTGGAGGGCGCGCCCCCTACCTCGTGGGCACCTCGTGTGCCTTCCGGACTCCGTTTTCTTGCACGATACGTGTTTTGGTCGGTAAAAAATCATTATATAATCTCCCAAGGTTTTGACTCCAGTATCACGCAAGTATCCTCTGTTCTTGTTTCGAGCTGTTGCTGCTGCAGATTAGAGCAAGATGTCTTCTCAAGAGTCACTCGGGGAGAGCCGGGTGTCTCATCCGGCATTGGAACCAAGGGCAAACAGCGACGCTGACCACTTTGGGCCAGCAACGGAGGAAGAGATGGAGGCTGACTTAATGAGTGTAGATGCCATGGAGGATCAAGAAGTCACTTCTCGCTTCCGAGCTGGGTTCACGATGGGGGAACTACAGAGCTCAGCTATTCCAAACTCGGTTATCCCTTCTAATGTTAGATTTCTTTCTTATGAAAATATGAAGAGGAGTGTCACTTGTTCTCCCGCAGCTATGCAACACCCTTGGGTGCAAGGAGCTTTAGCTGTTACAGGAAAGCTTCGCAAGGACATAATGGACCTCAAGCAACAAGTCAATAAGCTCAAGGAGGAGAATTGTATCCTGAAGGGCATCATCACCAAGAATATTTCACCAACAATAAAGAAGGAAACACAATCATATGGGTACGGGCACTCCCCTTGGCAACTGCCAAGCTTGGGGGAGGTGCCCCGGTATCATATCACAATCACACTCCTATCTTTACCGTTTTTCTTAGTTCGATCCTATTAGTAGTATCTTTATCTAGTAGAATAAAGTTTATGGCATGATCTAGTTTTGAGTTTTTGCTTTATGATCTTCCTATGTAATCGAGTCCGTGAGCTATATAATAAAGATTAGTGTTGAGTCAAGGGCTTGATTATTTTGCCATGATCTTGAATGAATAAAAAGAAAGAGAAACGAATAAAAATAAACAAAGAGTTCATATTGATCTTATTGAGAGTAATGACTTCACATAGAAAGAGTATGATGATTAAAAGTTGTTGGGAGTTGGCAAACATAGCTTTGGTCATCGTTGCAATTAATAGGAAGTAATAAGGAAAGAGAGGTTTCACATATAAATATACTATTATTGACATCTTCTATGATTGGGAGCACTCATTAAAATATGGCATGCTGAAGAGTTGACATTGGACAAGGAAGACAACGTAATGGGTTATGTTTTCTTATATCTGAGATAAAGTATATTGTCATGGGTCATCCAACATGTTGAGTTTGCCTTTCCCCCTCATTCTAGCCAAATTCTCAGCACCAAGTAGAGATACTACTTGTGCTTCCAAAACCCTTAAACCAGTTTTGCCATGAGAGTCCACCATATCTACCTATGGATTGAGTAAGATCCTTCAAGTAAGTTGTCATCGGTGCAAAGCAATAAAATTGCTCTAAATATGTATGATTGATTGGTGTGGAGGAAATAAGCTTTAAATGAACTTGTGATGTGTAAGAAATAAAAGCGACGGACTGCATAATAAAGGTTCATATCACAAGGGGCAATATAAAGTGATGTTCTTTCGCATTAAGATTTTGTGCATCCAACCATTATAGCACATGGCAACCTCTGCTTCCCTCTACGAAGGGCCTATCTTTTATTATTATCTTCTACCTTATGCAAGAGTCATGGTGATCTTCACCTTTCCTTTTTACACTTTATCCTTTGGCAAGCACAGTATGTTGGAAAGATCCTGATAGATATATCTAATTGGATGTAGGGGAGCATGAGTTATTATTGTTGACATTACCCTTGAGGTAAAAGGTTGGGAGGCGAAACTATAAGCCCCTATCTTTCTCTGTGTCCGATTAAAACTCTGTAACCACAAGTATTGCGTGAGTGTTAGCAATTATGAAAGACTAAATGATAGTTGAGTATGTGGACTTGCTATTAAGCTCTGACATAGACTCTTTCTGATGTTATGATAAATTGCAATTGCTTCAATGACTGAGATTATAGTTTGTTGGTTCTCAATAAAGTTTATGATTCGTACTCTGCATTGTGAATAGATTATTACTTGAGCATAAGAAATCATATGACAATACCTATATATGTTGCTGTTATGAGAATAATCATGATGCCTTCATGTCCGTATTCTATTTTTATCGACACCTCTACCTCTAAACATGGGGACATATTTATCGTTATCGGCTTCCGCTTGAGGACAAGCGAGGTCTAAGCTTGGGGGAGTTGATACGTCCATTTTGCATCATGCTTTTATATCGATATTTATTGCATTATGGGCTGTTATTACACGTTATGTCACAATACTTATGCCTATTCTCTCTTATTTTACAAGGTTTACATAAGGAGGGAGAATGCCGGCAACTGGAATTCTGGGCTGGAAAAGGAGCAAATATTAGAGACCTATTCTGCACAACTCCAAAAGTCCTGAAACTCCACGAAAGTCATTTTTGAAAATAATAAAAAATATTGAGCGGAAGAAGTTCACCAGAGGGGGACCCACCCGACCACGAGGGTGGGGCGCGCCCTACCCCCAGGGCGCGCCGCCTACCTCGTGGGCCCCCCGTTGGCTCTCCGATGGCCATCTTCTGCTATATGAGGTCTTTCGTCGAGGAAAAAATCATAAGCAACCTTTCGGGACGAGACTCCGCCGCCACGAGGTGGAACCTTGGCGGAACCAATATAGGGCTCCGGCAGAGTTGTTCTGCCAGGGACACTTCCCTCCGGGAGGGGGAAATCATCGCCATGGTCATCACCAACGCTCCTCTCATCGGGAGAGGGCAATCTCCATCAACATCTTCACCAGCACCATCTCCTCTCAAAACCCTAGTTCATCTCTGTGACGCCCCGAGACTAATGTGCCAGGTGTCTCCGAGTTATTCGCCGTCGTTGCCATGTCATTTGCTTGCGTGTTGCATCTTGTCATGTCATCATGTGCATTGCATTCATCATTGCATCATGTCATCATGCCATTAATATTGCAACCGTTTCAAAACTCTTTTAAATAAATTGTATGGATCTTTGATCCATTTAAATCGAGGGAAGGATGACTTCTCTTTATAACATATTCTCCCAATATTTTAGGGAGCTATATAAATTATATTCCAATAATTTGGAATCACCCATAACACACGTGCAGATAATCCCATGCCTTTCTGCTTCGAGTTGATCTCCAAACCTTGCCGAAAATTCTTTTTTTTTGAGGCTCCTCCAAAAGTCTCAACATTTTTGGACCATCCCAAACCTCACTTCCTATTCAAGTCATTTGAATTTAAATCAAATGAGTTTGAATTTAAACTTCCGGTCTTGACCACTTCTATTTTTCGTAGTTCAAACTCATTTTTGTGAGACCGGGAAAATAGCCCCCTTGCACAAATCCTTTCCTTAAGCCTCCTTTTCTTTTTTATCTCTATTACTTTTCTCTTAAAAAAGAGAGGAAGAGAGAAGCCCAGCCCAGGCCGGCCTCCCTAGACCCATCCTTCCCCGCAGGCCCACCTAATCCTAACCCTAACGCTCCCGCATCGCTACCCCTGGCCCGATTCCTCATCTCCCTCTCGTTCCCACGCGCGCCGCTCCTCCTCTTCTCGCTCTCTCCCTCAAACAGCGCTGCCAACCCTTCTCATCTCCCTTGATTTGATCCCCTCACCCCCTCCTAGCGCTGCCGCCAGGGCACCGCGCCCAACCCTACACCACCTCGTCGCGTCGGCCGGCCACCGGAGTTGTTGTCGGCTGCCACCCCACAGCTCCCTGCCTCCTGCTCCCTCCGTGATCCAGTCAAGAGGAGCTCGAACCCCAAGCCGAACCCGAGCGCTTCCTTAAAACGAGCACGCCCCTGCTTGTGTCCTCCCGAGCGCAAGACAAGCAGCATCCGGCCACCTGCAGGCCGACCCAGTCGCCCCTCTGTTTTCCCTTCCTTGCCTCGTTTCTCCCTCACCCCGCTACCGTGGCTACTTCGCAGATCCCAACCATGGCCATCGGCTTGGCTCCGCCCGTAGCAGTCTGTCCCCGCGACGCCCCTGCTCACCAAGTCCCTCTGCCGGAGCCCCGCGCATCGCCCTGTTTCCATCTGCTCGACGTCGGCTGCATCGAGCAGCAGCAGGTACCAGCACCATCGGGCCTCTGCCTCCCCTGCCGCCTAGACAAGTCCGGCCTCCTGCAGCCCCTTTTCGTCCCTAACCGAGCAGTGCGCCTTCTCATCGCCCTGCCTCCATGTCCACTGCGTGTGCCAGCGCCCATGTCCAAGTACCACGTTTTCTCTACTGCCCCGTGCACCTTTGGCTGCTGCCTCGAGAGGCCCTTTTGTCGTGATTCATTTTGGGTCGGCCAGAACGAGAACGCCAAGTACCGTCGTCGAAGATCCATGTACAACTACCATCGCCAAGACCCCGTGAACGCCTACACGACAACCGTCGAGTACCTCTTTGCGAGTACCACTACCATCGCGTGAATCCGCCAAGACCGTGGAGTAAACGAACATGTACCACTACGCCCGGAGTCATCAGATCCGTCAAGTCCGAAGACCCTTAGTACCACGACAACTCCGAAGGGATTTGTATTCGTCAAGTTCGACTACAACGACTACAACGTGTACCACTACCATCGTCGAAGACCCGTGTAACACATGCATCAAGTACCTCTTCGGAAGATCCGAACGTCTACGAACCATGTACATCGACCGTCACCGAAGACCCGTAAAGCACTAACGCCAAGTTCCCCTACCGTCGCCCTCGGAAACTTCCAATGCGTCAAGTCCTTCTCCGAGACGTGTACCACTACTTCCTCTACCCTCGCGAGAACGCCTACTTCCTCTACTTTGCACTGAACGAGAACCGTCCCTTTTGCACGCTTCGAAGGTATAACCCCGAGACGACCGTCCGAGAACGTTTACATGTGTTGTTTGAGATGCACCTGTTGTCTGCACCGTGTCTGAGTTGTCACTTGCTCGCTCCTCCTCTTTTGCCGCTAACCCGTGGGAACTCGGTATCCGGGAGCACCCCACCATCCTTGCATGACACTCTTCCGTCATTTTTTCCTTTTGCACCGGTATCTCCGTGAGCTATCGGAACCGGAACATTGCCATGGCACCATTTCGTTATCATCACCGTGGCATCCCTTTTGTTTTCCGCCACGATGAAAATGCCTCATATCTTATCATGTCAACTTTTCCATAAAACTTGCATCCAACTTGAATATGTCATTCGCATCATGATAATAACATTTAAATGTTTAAAATTGTTATTGCACCAAATTACTAATGCACATGAGGATTTATCGGAACTGTTGTTTGGCGTTCCGGCCTCATTTAAACTTACCTAAATAGATAATTTCTTATGCTTCCCCTCTTGCCATGTTTAACAACATTTAATATTGTTGGGTACATAAGCAAAATCGAACTAAATAAGTCACGTGGTGTTTCGTCAATATGCAACGGAGTTGCATATTGAGCTCCACTTAATTTGTAGGGTTGTTTGTGCACTTTGCCATGCCATGCCTCATTAAACCGGACATGCATCATACTTGATTGTGCATCATGCCATGATTTTGTGGTGGTTGTTTACTATGTTGTTTGCTCCTTTCCGGTATTGCTTCTTCTGGTTGGTTCCGATAACGTCGTGTTGTGAGGATTCGTTCGACTATGCCCGTTTATCTTATTCATGGACTCGTTCTTCTTCCTTGCGGGATCTCAGGCAAGATGACCATACCCTCGAAATCACTTCTATCTTTGCTTGCTTAGTTGCTCGCTCTTTTGCTATGCCTATGCTGCGATACCTACCACTTGTTTATCATGCCTCCTACTTTGTTGAACCAAGCCTCTAACCCACCTTGTCCTAGCAAACTGTTGTTTGGCTATGTTACCGCTTTGCTCAGCCCCTCTTATAGCGTTGTTAGTTGCAGGTGAAGATTGAAGTTTGTTCCTTGTTGGAACATGGAGATGTTGTTCCTTGTTGGAACATGTTACTTGTTGGGATATCACAATATATCTTATTTAATTAATGCATCTATATACTTGGTAAAGGGTGGAAGGCTCAGTCTTATGCCTGGTGTTTTGTTCCACTCTTGCCGCCCTAGTTTCCGTCATATCGGTGTTATGGTCCCAGATTTTGCGTTCCTTATGCGGTTGGGTAATAATGGGAACCCCTTGACAGTTTGCCTTGAATAAAACTCCTCTAGCAATGCCCAACCTTGGTTTTACCATTTGCACTAACAACCTACCACCTTCCCTTGGGTTCTGCAGACTCAAGGGTCATCTTTATTCTAACCCCCCGGGCCAGTGCTCCTTTGAGTGTTGGTCCGAACTAAGCTGCCTGCGGGGCTACCTCGGGGAAACTTGAGGGTTGTTTTTACTCGTAGCTAGTCTCATCTGAGTGTGCCCTGAGAAAGAGATATGTGCAGCTCCTATCGGGATTTGTCGGCACATTCGGGCGGTGTTGCTGGATTTGTTTAAACTTATCGAAGTGTCTTGTAGAACTGGGATACCGAGTCTGATCGGAACGTCTCGGGAGGAGGTCTATTCCTTCATTGACCGTGAGAGCTTGTGATGGGCTAAGTTGGGACACCCCTGCAGGGATTTGAACTTTCGAAAGCCATGCCCGCGGTTATGGGCAGATGGGAATTTGTTAATATCCGGTTGTAGAAAACCTGAAGTTGACCTTACTTAAAATGCATCAACCGTGTGTGTAACCATGATGGTCTCTTTCCGGCGAAGTCCGCGAAGTGAACACGGTGTTGGAGTTATGCTTGACGTAGGTTGTTCTAGGATCACTTCTTGATCATAGTCACTTCTTGATCATAGTTTCTCGATCGTGCTTTGCCTTCTCTTCTCGCTCTCATTTGCGTATGTTAGCCACCATATATGCTAGTCGCTTGCTCCAACTCCACCTCATACCTTTTACCCTTCCTATGAGCTTAAATAGTCTTGATCGCGAGGGTGTGAGATTGCTGAGTCCCCGTGACTCACAGATACTTCCAAAAACCAGCTTGCAGGTGCCGAGGATACCATGCAGATGACGCAACCAGGCTCAAGGAGGAGCTCGATAAAGATCTTGTCCTTTGTGTTGTTTCGTTCTAGTTGATTAGTAGTGGAGCCCAGTCGGGTCGATCGGGGATCTGTGTAGCTTTTGGGGTAGTCTTCTTTTTATTTTGGTTCCGTAGTCGGACCTTGTTTGTATTTGGATCTTGTAATGCTTTATTCATGTAATTGTGTGAAGTGACAATTGTAAGCCAACTATGTATCTCTTTCCCTTATGTATTACATGGGTTGTGTGAAGATTACCTCACTTGCGACATTGCTTTCAACGCAGTTATGCCTCTAAGTCGTGCTTCGACACGTGGGAGATATAGCCGCATCGAGGGCGTTACAAGTTGGTAATCAGAGCCTTCCCTGACTTTAGGAGCCCCATTGCTTGATTGTTTTTAGCAGCCGTTGTTGAGTCTAGAAAAAAATGTTTTGAGTCATTTAGGAATTATATATCGGAGAGTTTAGGAATTCTTTTTACTCCTCAGTTCCTTCATCGCTCTGGTAAGGCATCCTGACGTAAAGTTTTGACTCTTCTCTTCTCAAATTTCATTAAATTTTTTTTTAGGATCACGCGGGTATCTTGGAATCGTTCCGATGGTTTTGTGACGAGAACATTGTCTTGGTGCCTCCTGTCAGGGGTTTTGTGGCAATGTCCCGGGGAGTTGAGCTCCGAGGTGTTGTCGTCACAATTTTATCGTTGCAGTTTTGGAATACCTGAGTTTAGTTCGCCAACATCGAAAATCTCTTTTATGCAGTTCGTTGGTGAGATAACCTCGACGCCACCCAGTACTGGGGCGGGAGTTCGGGAGTATTGCCATAACTCGTATAACGGATGCTTTTCGAAGGTTGAGGTAGATGATTTCCGAAGGTTTCTTGGTTATGTGTTGAAGGATGGATACAGCTGGATGTAGGATTTGCTAGTTTTGGGTGAGATATTATGCTTCCCCTGTATCCCCAACACCTGATTGCATAACCAGAAAGTTTCGGGAGTTTCATAGGTGGGAATTCAAGTAGCTCTTAGGATATCTTTCCAACAGATGTATGATATGAAATTGGGGTTCAACGTCTAGTGGTCCGCCTATTCACGGTTGGTTTTACAGTGGTCTCGTTGTGTCTTAAAGAGTCCTTGGCTATGCCGACTCGGGCTTCGTATGTCATGTGCACTGCCTTGTACATGATGGTGCTGTACGATCGAGCCCGTGTAGGCCCCACCACAAAAACTTCGGACGAAATCTCTATCATATGTTTGTTCCGGCTTATTTCGCAAGCCAATCCTTTGTTTTGCTTTTGAGTTGTGGTATTCGAGTTGCTTCGTAGTCAAATGTTGATTCCATACCTTCCCCAAATGGTGCTCTCATACTCCGATGTGGATACCAATCCTTCTTGATCATCAAGATTGTCTTGTCAAAACTTTTCACCCGGCATGTTTTTCTCTTCAAGTGAATCCGATCTTTTCAATATCCGCAAGATTCAATCTCAGCTTTCTCAACGATGTTTGTTTCATCCATCCCAAGTTGCCTTTGTTTTCCCGCCCTCCCTCCCTTGTTTTCTTCAACGACTCAGATTTCTTATTCAAGTATCCTTTTTATTGATGGGAAATCTCTCCATTCTTTTCTGTCAATGTTCTTATCCGGTGATTCTCATGAAGATCCTAACGGAACCTCAAGTTCATCATTCTTCATTCTTTTCATCTCCGGTGGTTTCAAGTCAAGTTTTGTTGATCATATCTTTTTCCTCATTTCAATGCTTTCTCATGCCGGTGCAATTCTTAATCATTCACCTCTCGCTATTCAGTTGTTCCGGAGTGCTGAAGATATCTCAGAAGGATCGTCTTGTCATTCAAGATCCGTTAATCCTATTTTGAGGATGTTTATCTCATTCAAGCCTTTTAACTCAACCGTTGCGTTCTCTCTTTTAAATCGTTCTACGGTGTTTCTTTTGAGTGGGCCCTAACCCACAGGTCTTTTCCCAGGATCTTACCTGACTCTTCTTATTTTCCCGAAGCTATCCTCAAATTTCTTTTCGAAGTTTGACGTAAGAATGATTTGTCATCAGATAAATGTTTTTCTCCAAGATCTTTCAAATTCTTTTCATCGTTGGCTCAACTTTTCCATTCTTCATTCCAGTGTGCCTCAATAATTCTTGGTGGTGTTACTCGTCGTCATTCTCGGATTTTGAAGACCGAAGAAGAGTTTTTTCCTCCATATCTTATCCGTTCTCTCAGAGACTCGTGGTTCTAGCTTGATGCCATACTCTCATAATTGTTTTGATCGTGAGAATTCTTTTCACCCGTCCGGAGCAATTCAAGATTCTTTTCAGTTTGTTTCTCCGGAGCCCATCATCTCAGAATTTATTCATTCTCAGCTTTTAGCTATGGTTCTCCCAATCTTACCGGTGCTTCGTTCAAGTGATCTCTAATCAGTTTGTGATCCCTTCGTTCTCATGTATCTAGATTCTCTCGAGCATCTTCATTCATTTGCTAATTCTTCCCGGTGTTTCTTTATCTTCTCTTCGTTCATTTTAATTCTTACGGTGGTTCATTCAAGATTTCTCTTCCTTCGTTTATCATATCAATTCATTCGTTGTTTCAACCCTACCGGTGGTTCGTTGAAGACCTTCTCAAGTTTGCGCTATATCTATCTTAATCTTTTCTACGAGAATAACTAATATGTCAAATCCGTTGATTGTCATCAATTTAATTGGTGAAGGATAAGCATAATGTAATTCTTATTCTTGTTTCATCCAAGTGATTAATTCCTTATTCCGGAGGTTCATCAAAATATTCTTGATTACTTTTGTTCATCTTTCTTTTCCGGAGCTCCAAGCTATTTCAATTATATCACCACGGAGATTCATCTAAATCATTACAAGGATTCAACTTGTGTTTTCAACTTCTCTTTCCTTTTGTTTGACCATTCTTTTGTTTACCGGAGTTCTTCATGGAGGCTCTACATGACGGTTCATAAAGGATTTAATTCCTTCTCGAAGTGTTCATTGAGATTCTTTTCAGAGGAGTTCAAGCATTATTCATCTTGTAATTCGGAGTGCAGTTCTGCCTATCTAATCTTTTGAGGTGGTGTTATGTCATTCTTGTCAATTTGAGTTCGTGTTTCATGATTCACATCTTGTCAAGAATGAGATATTTTAAATCCATCAATCTCTTCATGGGAATTATCTTGGGTTATATTTCACCTAAAGCCTTCCCTAAGGTTTGTTGCTATCTATGGTGCTTATAAACGACCCTAGTCTTCATTTATCCTCCCGGTGAGATAAGTTTCTCGTCTTCTTGTTCATATCAATCCAATCTTGTTTTCGTGAGTGGCAGGTTGTCACCTCATAATTTGAGATGTATTCCATAAGACCATATCAAGATTATTCTTTTCGTTGTTGGTTTTCCAACAACTCTGTTCTAGCATTTGTTGTTATCGTGCTCTCTCAAGACCTTGTTTCCCTTCGTTCACTCCATTCCATTCTTAATTTTGTTTCGGAGGCATTGTGATGCTCATCTTTTCAACCCATCATCTCGTTTTGTCAAAGATAATGTTCTTTTCATGCCTATCCATTTAACCGGAGTGTTGTGCCCTTTTTGCTCAAGCATCTTCTCATCTTATCAAGTTCTTATTCAATTCCTTTTCTTTTCAATCGGAGTGCTGCCCAAATTATATCATTCTTAATCCTTTTCTATCTTGACTTAACCGGAGTGGTTTCAATATATATCTTGCCCTTCAACCTCAAGGTTTTTCGCAATGTTCCTTGTCCCTCTTTTCTAACGAGTGTTCTCGACCTTGTTCACCTTCGTTGTATTCTTTTTCTCGAATTTGTTCAACCTCGCAAGGTTCTTTGGTTTCACTCGTTTGTCAAAGGAGCAACTTAGTTTTACATCTTCTCTTTCTCTTCCGTTTTTCCCTCCGGTGCCATTCTAGATCTCAGGACGAGATCCTCTCGTAGTGGTGGAGTGTTGTGACACCCCGAGACCGATGTGCCAGGTGTCTCCTAGTTATTCGCCGTCGTTGCCATGTCATTTGCTTGCGTGTTGCATCTTGTCATGTCATCATGTGCATTGCATTCATCATTGCATCATGTCATCATGCCATTAATATTGCAACCGTTTCAAAACTCTTTTAAATAAATTGTATGGATCTTCGATCCATTTAAATCGAGGGAAGGATGACTTCTCTTTATAACATATTCTCCCAATATTTTATGGAGGTATATAAATTATATTCCAATAATTTGGAATCACCCTTAACACATATGCAGATAATCCCATGCCTTTCTGCTTCGAGTTGATCTCCAAACCTTGCCGAAAATTCTTTTTTTTTTGAGGCTCCTCCAAAAGTCTCAACATTTTTGGACCTTCCCAAACCTCACTTCCTATTCAAGTCATTTGAATTTAAATCAAATGAGTTTGAATTTAAACTTCCGGTCTTGACCACTTCTATTTTTCCTAGTTCAAACTCATTTTTGTGAGACCGGGAAAATAGCCCCCTTGCACAAATCCTTTCCTTAAGCCTCCTTTTCTTTTTTATCTCTATTACTTTTCTCTTAAAAAAGAGAGGAAGAGAGAAGCCCAGCCCAGGCCGACCTCCCTAGACCCATCCTTCCCCGCAGGCCCACCTAACCCTAACCCTAGCGCTCCCGCATCGCTACCCCTGGCCCGATTCCTCATCTCCCTCTCGTTCCCATGCGCGCCGCTCCTCCTCTTCTCGCTCTCTCCCTCACACAGCGCCGCCAACCCTTCTCATCTCCCTTGATCTGATCCCCTCACCCCCCTCCTGGCGCTGCCGCCAGGGCACCGCGCCCGACCATACGCCACCTCGTTGCGCCGGCCGACCACCGGAGTTGTTGTCGGCTGCCACCCCACAGCTCCCTGCCTCCTGCTCCCTCCGTGATCCAGTCAAGAGGAGCTCGAACCCCAAGCCGACCCCGAGCGCTTCCTCAGAACGAGCACGCCCCTGCTCGTGTCCTGCCGAGCGCAAGACAAGCAGCATCCGGCCACCTGCAGGCCGACCCTGTCGCCCCTCTGTTTTCCCTTCCTTGCCTTATTTCTCCCTCACCCCGCTACCGTGGCTACTTCGCAGATCCCAGCCATGGCCATCGGCTTGGCTCCGCCCGTAGCAGTCTGTCCCCACGACGCCCCTGCTCACCAAGTCCCTCTGCCGGAGCCCCGCGCATCGTCCTGTTTCCATCTGCTCGATGTCGGCTGCATCGAGCAGCAGCAGCTACCAGCACCATCGGGCCTCTGCCTCCCCTGCCGCCTCGACAAGTCCGGCCTCCTGCAGCCCCTTTTCGTCCCAGCAGTGCGCCTTCTCATCGCCCTGCCTCCATGTCCACTGCGTGTGCCAGCGCCCATGTCCAAGTACCACGTTTTCTCTACTGCCCCGTGCACCTTTGGCTGCTGCCTCGAGAGGCCCTTTTGTCTTGATTCATTTTGGGTCGGCCAGAACGAGAACGCCAAGTATCGTTGCCGAAGACCCATGTACAACTACCATCGCCAAGACCCCGTGAACGTCTACACGACGACCGTCAAGTACCTCTTCGCGAGTACCACTACCATCGCGTGGATCCGCCAAGACCGTGGAGTAAACGAACATGTACCACTATGCCCGGAGTCATCAGATCCGTCAAGTCCGAAGACCCTTAGTACCACGACAACCCCGAAGGTATTTGTATTCGTCAAGTTCGACTACAATGACTACAACGTGTACCACTACCATCGTCGAAGACCCGTGTAACACATGCATCAAGTACCTCTTTGGAAGGTCCGAACGTCTACGAACCGTGTACATCGACCGTCACCGAAGACCCGTAAAGCACTAACGCCAAGTTCCCCTACCGTTGCCCTCGGAAACTTCGAATGCGTCAAGTCCTTCTCCGAGACGTGTACCACTACTTCCTCTACCCTCGCAAGAACGCCTACTTCCTCTACTTTGCACCGAACGAGAACCGTCCCTTTTGCACGCTTCGAAGGTATAACCCCGAGACGACCGTCCGAGAACGTTTACATGTGTTGTTTGAGATGCACCCGTTGTCTGCACCGTGTCTGAGTTGTCACTTGCTCGGTCCTCCTCTTTTGCCGCTAACCCATGGGAACTCGGTATCCGGGAGCACCCCACCATCCTTGCATGACACACTTCCATAATTTTTTCCTTTTGCACTGGTATCTCCATGAGCTATCGGAACCGGAACATTGCCGTGGCACCGTTTCGTTATCATCACCGTGGCATCCCTTTTGTTTTCCGCCACGATGACAAATGCCTCATATCTTATCATGTCAACTTTTCCATAAAACTTGCATCCAACTTGAATATGTCATTCGCATCATGATAATAACATTTAAATGTTTAAAATTGTTATTACACCAAATTACCAATGCACATGAGGATTTATCGGAACTGTTGTTTGGCGTTCCGGCCTCATTTAAACTTACCTAAATAGATAATTTCTTATGCTTCCCCTCTTGCCATGTTTAATGACATTTAATATTGTTGGGTACATAAGCAAGATCGAACTAAATAAGTCACGTGGTGTTTCGTCAATATGCAACGGAGTTGCATATTGAGCTCCACTTAATTTGTAGGGTTGTTTGTGCACTTTGCCATGCCATGCCTCATTAAACCGGACATGCATCATACTTGATTGTGCATCATGCCATGATTTTGTGGTGGTTGTTTACTATGTTGTTTGCTCCTTTCCGGTATTGCTTCTTCGGGTTGGTTCCAATAACGTCGTGTTGTGAGGATTCGTTCGACTATGCCCGTTTATCTTCTTCATGGACTCGTTCTTCTTCCTTGCGGGATCTCAGGCAAGATGACCATACCCTCGAAATCACTTCTATCTTTGCTTGCTTAGTTGCTCGCTCTTTTGCTATGCCTATGCTGCGATACCTACCACTTGTTTATCATGCCTCCTACTTTGTTGAACCAAGCCTCTAACCCACCTTGTCCTAGCAAACCGTTGTTTGGCTATGTTACCGCTTTGCTCAGCCCCTCTTATAGCGTTGTTAGTTGCAGGTGAAGATTGAAGTTTGTTCCTTGTTGGAACACGGAGATGTTGTTCCTTGTTGGAACATGTTACTTGTTGGGATATCACAATATATCTTATTTAATTAATGCATCTATATACTTGGTAAAGGGTGGAAGGCTCGGCCTTATGCCTGGTGTTTTGTTCCATTCTTGCCGCCCTAGTTTCTGTCATATCGGTGTTATGTTCCTGGATTTTGCGTTCCTTACACGGTTGGGTAATAATGGGAACCCCGTGACAGTTCGCCTTGAATAAAACTCCTCCAGCAATGCCCAACCTTGGTTTTACCATTTGCACTAACAACCTACCACCTTCCCTTGGGTTCTGCAGACTTAAGGGTCATCTTTATTCTAACCCCCCAGGCCAGTGCTCCTTTGAGTGTTGGTCTTAACTGAGCTGCCTGCGGGGCCACCTCGGGGAAACTTGAGGGTTGGTTTTACTCGTAGCTAGTCTCATCTGAGTGTGCCCTGAGAAAGAGATATGTGCAGCTCCTATCGTGATTTGTTGGCACATTTGGGCGGTGTTGCTGGATTTGTTTTAACTTATCGAAGTGTCTTGTAGAACCGGGATACCGAGTCTGATCGGAACGTCTCGGGAGGACGTCTATTCCTTCATTGACCGTGAGAGCTTGTGATGGGCTAAGTTGGGACACCCCTGCAGGGATTTGAACTTTCAAAAGCCGTGCCCGCGGTTATGGGCAGATGGGCCGACTGAGGTGGCGCGAGAAACAAGGAGACTGAACATCATTATCCAGCGGCCCCAACGCCTTGGTTTTCAGAATGGTCAGTAAAGGCAAAGATCCGTTGGAGGATATGACGGAGTAAAATATGAATTTAATTTAAGATGATGTCACGGCGGGTTAACGTGGATCCAGAAGATGACGTCATGGCGGGTTAAAGCTTTTGCACAGACAGAAGACTGAAGGCTTGTTCCTTAAGGTATTTTAAGATTGACATGAACCGGTTCAAATCAATCTGGGGCCTAAGGACGGGCTGGGTTACGTAGAGATGATTTATCATATGAAGCCCAAGACCAAGCATGAAGATGGTGGTTTAATAAAGGGTCTGAGGCCTACATGCGACTTAAGGCCCATAGTGATAGATCGCCGTGATGGCATGACTTGTATCATAAAGCAGAATTAACTAGTCACCGAGCCGGACACTGTTTATGAGCCGGCCGGGACTCTAAGGGCCGTAGGGCGTCAACCCGTGTATATAAGGGGACGACCCGGTGGCGGCTTAGGGCAAGAAACAACCCATCGAGAGCTAGGCATAGCGTATCTCGCTCCCTGGTCATCGAAACCTCAATAATCCCAACACAACTAGACATAGGCTTTACCTTCACCGTAAGGGGCCGAACTAGTATAAACTCTCTCGCATCCTTTGTCCCGATTAACCCCTTTAAGCTTCCTAGTTGCAATGGCTCCACGACTAAGTCCTTCTACGAGGACATCTGTCGTGACAATTCCACGACAATAATTGTGAAAAAACCACGTATCATCATAGATGTGGTGGGCTCCTACTTCTATGACATAAAAGCATGTCAAAAAATGGGTTTCTCGTCCTGGGAGGGCCGGGGACGCACCTGCATGACATTCTTTGGGCCGTCCATGACAAAAAAATTGTGGTAGAAGCGAGGGCGAGGAAAATTTCGGGGAGTTCTTGGTTATGGTGGTTGGTTGGGGCTGAGCGATGCACAAAGGTTTGCGCGTTTCTCTTGTACACGTACGTGCATGTGTGCGAGGCGTTGAGCTCTAACTGAACCCGAGCGAGGCGTCCGCTTACTGAACCCGAGCGATTGCACTAGCTACGTTACTGAATCCGAGCAATCGATCCCTTGGCTGTTAACTGAACCCGATCGATTCCTTCGCTACTGCTGCTAACTGAAGCCGATCGAACCTGCCTCTTGATGAACAATGATCGTTGTTGGAGGTTGGATGAACAGTACCCCGTGGTAGTAGAGGCCGTTGCCGCTGGATGAACATGACCCCGATCGAGGAGGCCTCCACACCCGAGCTGGTTGGGGGTGGATGAACAGGACCTCATGGAGGGATGGTTGAATAGTAGCCGATGGAGGCTAGATGAACAGTAACTGGAGGCAGGAGGAAGCCGGTGGTGGATGAACAGTAGCAGGTGCAGGCTAAAGGAAGTCGACGGTGGATGAACAGTAGCCCCTGGAGGCTGGAGCGAGGCAGTAGACGGTGGATGAACAGTAGCCCGTGGAGTCCCGTTTGACGGTATGCCACACCCCTCCAGATGAACAGGACCCCATTTCGACCGTAGGCGCTCCAATATAAGGCCCTGTTCGGAACACGGGTGTGTATAACATAGGAATATAAGCAAGTGGAGGAATGGAAAATGACCACATTGCAAAACAAAGGAACCAAACAAACACCGAAAAAGGTAGGAGTGTGTATTCGGTTTGTTGCAGGGTAATGGAGGAATGCATACTCAGTTTCATGAATATTTTATTTGCATTGAACAGCGATCTCTGCTACTGGCATCGAGTGGATGGACACCAGCCGATTATTCTATTCGCATGCACTGAGTACTACCAGCGTTTTCCTCGGGCTTCCGCCAAAACATTTGATCTGGGTGGATGTTTCTAATCCTGAGGAATGAGCACTGTTAGGCACGAATTCCTTTGAAATACTGTAGCACTTTCCTACATTCCGAACGCCATGTAGGAAAAATTTCCCACGCAAACAACATCCCTATGAAATTCTTGCAGATTTCCTATGAACCGAACGGGGCCTAAGTCTGTTTCCTTCGTTTTTTGGTACGCCACACCCCTCCCGATCAACAGGACCCTGTTTCGACCATAGCCGGTCGAACAGAAAGCCATTTCCTCAATATTGCGATACACCAGACCCCGTTTTGGCTGTTTCGTCCAAGCCGGTTGGCTCCTGATGAACACGAGCATTCCGTTGCCCCCGATGAACACGACGCAGTTTCTCCGTTTTGACCCAGCCAGTTGGCTTCCGATGAACAGGACTCCGTTGTTGCCGTCCGTTGCCTCTCCATGTACACGAACCCTGGCCGTACGTATGCGCGACTAGGCGTTCGAGATCGCACCCGCATGTATGAACGTGGCCGTATTTTTTGGCATCTGGCTGTACGTACGTCTACACGGTTTAGACTAGACTGCCTGAACTGCAACGTCGGGGGCTCAACTACTACACGTGCCCCTGCTTGCTCGGCCACGGTTCATCATTGCAGAGAGACCGATCGACCAGTATGTACGTACATGTTCGCGACCAGACAGACAACCCTATGTACGGTTTGAAAGGGTGGGTCCCAGCTGTCAGGGAGGATAAGGAGGCACTTCCTTGCGTGCGAAGATATAACTGGTGGTTCCCAGCTATCAGGGGGAGAATCATTTTTTCCCCATAATATGGACGCACTTCCTTGCGTGCGAAGATGTAGCTAGTGGGTCCTAGCTGTCAGGGGGGAAACATTTTTTTTTCACAAAATACAAAGGCCCTTTCAGTGGGTCCCCGCTATGAGGTGGAGGAATAATTATTTTGCGCGTAATAAGGAGGCACTTCTTTGGTGCGGCCGTGGACCCAGCTGTCAGTCTCTCCACATACAGTCCTCTTCCGATGGAAGTTGTTCGTTGACCATGTTGACCACGCCGCGCCGAGAGCACCAAGGCAGTTGATGATGGCGAGGCCTAGGTAGGGGACGATGCATAGTTGGGGAAGACGCGGCAGTGGATACCCACAGGGAGGGGAGTATGAGGTTTGACTGGTTCGGCTATGGTGTGAGGCTGCCATCGCCACAAAATAACAGGGATTGTGGGTGAGTAGAGGGATGGCCTGGCCAGCAGTTGGAGTAGGAGGGGGCGGTGAGGCCTGTGCAGCAGCACAGCCGGCCATGGGAGGCAGGAGCAGGCGGCACGATCGGCTTTGGTTTGGGCGGCTGGAGCAAGAAGACCAGAGGTTGAAGAAGCACGATGACTGTTGGATGGACATCGTATAGTCACCGCAACTACAATCATTTATATTGACTAAGTTGACAAAGCCTTGTGTCCGCGTCAACTTAGTAGGCCCACAAGTCAGCCTCCAAATCTGGTGGGTCCCACCTAGCAGTGGGGGTATTCATTTTTATACGTAATAAGGAGGCACTTCCTTGCGTGTGAAGATATAGCTGGTGGGTCTGAGCTGTCAGTCTGCCTGCCGTTGACCATCATCGACAAGGGATTGCCGGTCTTGTGCCACATCATGTGCATGCGCACTCCGATTGTATCTTGGGACGCGTCCGTGCACCCCTTTCCAACGCCCTGGAGTTGTGCGGGAAGAAATGCCTGCTTAGGCCACTCAGTGTGATACCTGCAGTATTGGCGAGTACAAGTTTTAGGGTACGTAGTTGGCATTTTCATAACATCTTGGGCATGTTGCAGTCACTTGCTTCACTTTTTATTAACTGTCAAATTGTAATTGCTTCACTAGGTCTGCGTCGAAAAAGAAAAATAGAGGTATAAACAAAGAAATATATTTGTGCAAGAAGATGGCTGATTGGTGTTTTCTTATGATGGATGTAGCATATGCCGTGCTCGCTGTCGATGGTTGGTATGAACAAATCGATGAGAGTGTGAGATCTCGCATTGTCAGCACTCACTTTGGCCTCAAGGTGCTCGATGAGCTCCTGATCCGTGGGATTGAACTTGACGCCAGCCGGCAGCACCAACCAATCCTTCTTGGACTTGCATCAGTTAATTCCAGTTAAATGGTACTCAATGTATGATCAATCATCTGTTTTAAGTAAATGATGAAAGATTTCAACAGATAAGTGGTACTCCAAATCTGAAGTCCACAATACCCGAACAAACTGGGGTCTCGGCTTCATTACTACATGGAGACTCCAAAGACTTGAAAACCCCCATAAAGTTCGAAATCATCATACAGGGTGAATAGACGAATACTCACAAGAGCGGCCTCGTGTGGGGACCCCGACTCATAAGTCGTGATCACCGAATGCACGTGCACAGTGATCCAGAAGATCAATGCTCATTGAACACACAAAAGCTGAATAACAAGAGTCTTAGATCCACACATACTGTCTTACACAAATTATGACCATTATGGTCAAGTCTTACATAGATAAAGCCTTAAGGGCTGATCATCAGATAAAACATAAGCAGCGGAAATCTTCGTCGATAAGTAGAACCCATGCCATCTGCCTTAACCCTACATGAATTCTGACTAGGAAAGCGTCCTAGTTCGCATGATCATCACCAAAGAACTCTTCTTCGAATTCCTGCTCTTCCATGCCTGGCCAATTAAATAACCAGTGGCAAGCCAATGAGTACTTTGAATGTACTCGCAAGCAACCCATGTTTTGGATCAGGGTACGACAATGCATGATATAGTACTAAGTAGGTAATTTTGCAGAAAGCTAGTTTTAAATGCAATGATATGTCCAACAACTTGTAAAGCATGCATCATAAGCATTCAGATAACCATGTGAACATGTTACAAATATCAACATAAATAGAGTTTTGGATCGAGTCCAGTTTAATCAACATGTCAAGTCAATTGACTCGGCTTAAGTAGTTTTCTCCACACAACCACACCAGGTTTCGTAAACAATGGACGTAGCCCAAGAGTGGTTATCCAACTGTCCTTGACCGTGGACATGGCTATTCGAATAGTTTTACACTTTGCAGAGGTTGCACACTTTACCCACAAGATCCACGAAACTTCCGTGTCATCCACGACCTGTGGTACCTCAAGTACCCAGGGTAAGCACCCGATCACTATCTTTCCCTAGGCGACACTAACATAGAGTCCACTCGTTGGTACACAACCCTCGTGTATAATCATAAACATATTGGGACTCTTCCCTTTTCATTTTGACAACTATAGGAAGGGACCAATAGCGTGTCCGGTGCCCTGTAAAAACAGTCATGGCCTCCTATCCAAGCACGATCCTGTCCCGAGAGTGAACACTGATACGTCTCCATCGTATCTACAATTTTTGATTATTCCATGCCAATATTATTCAACTTTCATATACTTTTGGCAACTTTTTATACTAATTTTGGGACTAACATATTGATCCAGTGCCCAGTGCCAGTTCCTGTTTGTTGGATGTTTTTTGTTTCGCAGAAAATCCATGTCAAACGGTGTCCAAACGGGATAAAAACTGATGAAGATTTTTTTTAGAATATATGTGATTTTTGGGAAGAGGAATCAACGTGAGACGATGCACGAGGGGGCCACGAGGCAGGGGGCGCGCCCCAGGGGGTCAGGCACGCCCTGGACCCTCGTGGCCACCCCGTAAGGCAGCCGGTGCCCGTCTTTCACCGCAAGAAAGCTAATATCCGGATAGAGATCGTGTCCAAAATTCAGCCCAATCGGAGTTACGAATCTCCGGGAATTTAATAAACGGTGAAGGGCCAGAATCTGGGAACGCAGAAACAGAGAGAGACAGAGAGACAGATCCAATCTCGGAGGGGCTCTCGCCCCTCCCACGCCATGGAGACCATGGACCAGAGGGGAAACCCTTCTCCCATCTAGGGAGAAGGTCAAGGAATAAGAAGAAGAAGGGGGGCTCTCTCCCCCTCGCTTCCGGTGGCGCCGGAACGCCGCCGGGGGCCATCATCATCACCGTGATCTACACCAACACCTCCGCCATCTTCACCAACATCTCCATCACCTTCCCCCATCTATATTCAGCGGCCCACTCTCCCGCAACCCGCTTTACCCTCTACTTGAACATGGTGCTTTATGCTTCATATTATTATCCAATGATGTGTTGCCATCCTATGATGTCTGAGTAGATTTTCGTTGTCCTATCGGTAATTGGTGAATTGCTATGATTGGTTTAATTTGCTTGTGGTTATGTCTCTGTCCTATTGTGCCCTCCATGTCACGCAAGCGTGAGGGATACCCGCTGTAGGGTGTTGCAATATGTTCATGATTCACTTATAGTGGGTTGCTTGAGTGGCAGAAGCATAAACCCGAGTAAGGGGGTTGTGGCGTATGGGATAAAGGGGACTTGATGCTTTAATGCTATGGTTGGGTTTTACCTTAATGATATTTAGTAGTTGCGGATGCTTGCTAGAGTTCCAATCATAAGTGCATATGATCCAAGAAGAGAAAGTATGTTAGCTTATGCCTCTCCCACATAAAACTTGCTATCGGTCTAGTAAAGTAGTCATTTGCTTAGGGACAATTTCACAACTACTACCACCACTTTTCCACACTCGCTATATTTATTTTATTGCTTCTTTATCTAAACAACCACTACTTTCTATTTACGAGCTCTTTATTATCTTGCAAACCTATCCAAAAATACCTACAAAGTACTTCTAGTTTCATACTTGTTCT
Organism: Triticum dicoccoides; assembly: GCF_002162155.2. Taxonomy (NCBI): domain Eukaryota; kingdom Viridiplantae; phylum Streptophyta; class Magnoliopsida; order Poales; family Poaceae; genus Triticum; species Triticum dicoccoides. The sequence goes on along the minus strand of NC_041388.1, from coordinate 634,667,009 downwards.
AGGTAAAGCGAACGTCAAGCGTGCGTAGAGTTGTATCGGTGGTCGATAGAACTTGAGGGAATATTTTTTCTACCTTTAGCTCCTCGTTGGGTTCGACACTCTTACTTATCGGAAGAGGCTACAATTGATCCCCTATACTTGTGGGTTATCAAGACCTTTTTCTGGCACCGTTTCCCGGGAGTTATAGCGTGGGGTGAATATTCTCATGTGTGCTTGTTTGCTTTATCATTAAGTAGTTTTTATTTTGTGCTCTTGTTTTCTATCTTTAGTTGTGGGTAGGAAACACAAAATACCAAAAAAATTAGTTGTACCTACTGAACCAATGGTTGAAGAACCACTCAAAATCTATCACACTCCTAAAGCTTTTTTACTTGGATCATCTTCGATCCCTATGTGCTCGGGCTGAAAACCCAACTAGCTTAGTTGAGGGAAAATCTTTAGATGAGCATGCTTGTTATGTGCGACACCGCTTATCTCAAAAAGGGAAACTTTTACTAGATCAAATTCATCATTTGCAGTGCTATGCTTGTAATTTATGTGAAATATATGATTTTACTTATTGTTCTGAAAACCCCAAGAAACACCTTCCTTACCAATGTGAGTTTAGTGATAATGGAATTGTATCTTCGTATACTAAGGGTGTTTATAATTACTATGATGTTCAACAAATTATAGAATTTGTTGCTTTTAGGGGTACTTGTGAAATTGCTTCTTTTATTGAAGAATGTGATACTACTCTCTACAAATCTAAAAATTTGGCCATACTTAAATATTGCTATGATAATTATGCTTCTAATCCTTATATTAAACCATATATTGAGGACTCCTCCGCTGTCCAAGAAGAGACTAATATTTTGCAGGATTCTATGGAAGAAGAAATTAATGACATTGTGAGCTCATTGGATGAAAAAGATGAGGAGGAGAGCGAAGAACAAAAGGAGGAAGAGTGGATTGATCACCTGTGCCCACCTTCTAATGAGAGTAACTCTTCAACTCATACATTGTTTAATGTCCCTTCGTTCTTACTGAAGGATGAATGCCATGATAATTATTATGATCCCGTTGATTCTTTTGAAATATCCCTTTTTGATGATGCTTGCTATGCTTGTGGCCAAGATGCCAATATGACTTATGCTTATGGAGATGAACTTGCTATATTTCCTTATGTTAAACATGAAATTGTTTCTATTGCACCCACGCATGATAGTCCTATTATCTTCTTGAATTCTCCCGACTACACTATATCAGAGAAGTTTGCTCTTATTAAGGATTATATTGATGGATTGCCTTTTACCGTTGCACATGATGATTTTGATGAATATAATATGCATGTGCTTGCTGCTCCTACTTGCAATTATTATGAGAGAGGAACTACATCTCCACCTCTCTATGTTTCCAACACGATAAAATTGCAAGAAACTGTTTATACTATGCAGTGGCCTTTACTCTGTGTGCATGAATTGTTCTTTTATGACATGCCGATGCATAGGAAGAGAGTTAGACTTCGTCATTGCTTGATCTATGTTACTTTCTGCTCACTACTAAATTACAAATCATTGTTAATTAAAATTGTCTTTGCTATACCTTGGGATCCGGGTGGATCCATTACTTGAGCACTATATGCCTAGCTTAATGGCTTTAAAGAAAGCGCTGCCAGGGAGACAACCCGGAAGTGTTAGAGAGTCATTTATTTCTGTTGTGTTCTTTTATATAGTTCAAAAATAAAAATAATGTGCCAAGGTTTGTCTTTAGGATGTTTAAAATGCTTGTTGGTTTGTACGGTGCAGGATAGAAACTTTGGCTGTAGTGTGTGATTTTACATTTTTACTGGAACGTCAAATGGTTCTGAAACTTTTTGCACTGTATTTCTGTACAAATTTTTTATTTTTCCTAATTTTGGTAGAATTGTTGGGGTACCAGAAGTATGGTGAATGTTCAGATTGCTACAGACTGTTCTGTTTTTCACAAATTCTGTTTTTGATGCATAGTTTGCTTGTTTTGGTGAAACTATGAATTTCTATCAGTGGATTAAGCCATGGAAAAGTTATATTACAGTAGCTACAATGCAAAAACAAAATATTAATTCGTTTGCAATAGTACTTAGAGTAGTGATTTGCTTTATTATACTAACGGATCTTACCGAGTTTTCTGTTGAAGTTTTGTGTGGATGAAGTGTTCGAAGATCGAGGAGGTCTCAATATGAGGAAAAGGAGGAGAGGCAAGAGCTCAAGCTGGGGGATGCCCAAACACCCCAAGTAAATATTCAAGGAGACTCAAGCATCTAAGCTTGGGGATGCCCCAGAAGGCATCCCATCTTTTTTCAACAAGTATCGGTATGTTTTCGGATTCGTTTCATTCATGTGATATGTGCAAATCTTGGAGCGTCTTTTGCATTTAGTTTTCACTTTTCTTTTATGCACCATGCTGGTATGAGGTAGTCCATGGTTGATTTATGGAATTCTCTTTTCACATCACTTATATCTTTTGAGTATGGCTTTATATAATGCTTCATGTGCTTCACTTATATCATTTGAAGTTTGGATTGCCTGTTTCTCTTCACATAGAAAACCGCCATTTGTAGAATGCTCTTTTGCTTCAATTATATTTGTTAGAGCATGGGCATATCTTTTGTAGAAAGAATTAAACTCTCTTGCCTCACTTATATCTATTTAGAGAGATGACAGGAACTGGTCATTCACATGGTTAGTCATAAAATCCTATGTAAAACTTGTAGATCACTGAATATGATATGTTTGATTCCTTGAAATAGTTTTGCAATATAAAGGTGGTGATATTAGAGTCGTGCCAGTTGAGTAATTGTGAAATTGACAAATACTTGTGTTGAGGTTTGCAAGTCCCGTAGCATGCACGTATGGTGAACCATTATGTAACGAAGTTGGAGCATGAGGTATTTATTGATTGTCTTCCTTATGAGTGGCGGTCGGGGACGAGCGATAGTCCTTTCCTACAAATCTACCCCCCTAGGAGCATGCGTAGTAGTACTTTGCTTCGAGGGCTAATAAACTTTTGCAATAAGTATATGATTTCTTTATGACTAATGTGAGTCCATGGATTATACGCACTCTCACCCTTCCATCATTGCTAGCCTCTTCGGTACCATGCATTGCCCTTTCTCACCTCGAGAGTCGGTGCAAACTTCGCCGGTGCATCCAAACCTCGTGATATGATACACTCTATCACACATAAGCCTCCTTATATCTTCCTCAAAACAACCACCATACCTACCTATCATGACATTTCCATAGCCATTCCGAGATATATTGCCATGCAACTTCCATCATCATCATATACATGACTTGAGCATTCATTGTCATATTGATTTGCATGATCGTAAGATAGCTAGCATGATATTTTCATGGCTTGTCCATTTTTTGATATCTTTGCTACACTAGATCATTGCATATCCTGGTACACTGCCGGAGGCATTCATATAGAGCCATATCTTTGTTCTAAGTATTGAGTTGTAATATCGAGTTGTAAGTAAATAAAAGTGTGATGATCATCATTATTAGATCATTGCCCCATGAAAAAAAGAAAAAAAAGAGAGGCCAAAGAAGCCTAAATAAAAAATGGGGGCCAAAGAAGCCCATTCAAAAAAAGAAAAAAAGAAAAAAAGAAAAAAAAAAGGGGCAATGTTACTATCCTTTACCACACTAGTGCTTCAAAGTAGCACCATGTTCTTCATATAGAGAGTCTCTTGAGTTATCACTTTCATATACTAGTGGGAATCTTCATTATAGAACTTGGCTTGTATATCCCAACGATGGCCTTCCTCAAATGCCCTAGGTCTTCATGAGCAAGCAAGTTGGATGCACACCCACTTAGTTTCAGTTTGAGCTTTCATACACTTATAGCTCTAGTGCATCCGTTGCATGGCAATCCCTACTCCTCGCATTGACATCAATTGATGGGCATCTCCATAGCCCGTTGATTAGCCGCGTCGATGTGAGACTTTCTCCTTTTTTGTCTTCTCCACATAACCCCCATCATATTATTCTATTCCACCTATAGTGCTATGTCCATGGCTTGCACTCATGTATTGCGCGAGGGTTGAAAAAGCTGAAGCGCGTTAAAAAGTATGAACCAATTGCTTGGCTTGTCATCGGGTTTGTGCATGATTTGAATATTTTGTGTGGTGAAGATGGAGCATAGCCAGACTATATGATTTTGTAGGGATAACTTTCTTTGGCCATGTTATTTTGAAAAGACATGATTGCTTTATTAGTAGGCTTGAAGTATAATTGTTTTTATGTCAAATGATAGACTATTGCCTTGAATCACTCGTGTCTTAATATTCATGCCATGATTAGATTACATGATCAAAATTATGCTAGGTAGCATTCCACATCAAAAATTATCTTTTTATCATTTACCTACTCGAGGACGAGCAGGAATTAAGCTTGGGGATGCTGATACGTCTCCATCGCATCTATAATTTTTGATTGTTCCATGCCAATATTATTCAACATTCATATAATTTTGGCAACTTTTTATACTACTTTTGGGACTAACATATTGATCCAGTGCCCAGTGACAATTCCTGTTTGTTGATTGTTTTTTGTTTGGCAGAAAATCCATATCAAACGGAGTCCAAATGGGATAAAAACTGATGGAGATTTTTTTGGAATATATGTGATTTCTGGGAAGAAGAATCAACGCGAGACGATGCCCGAGGGGGCCACAAGGCAGGGGGCGCCCTGGACCCTCGTGGCCACCCCGTAAGGCGGTTGGTGCCCTTCTTTCGCCACAAGAAAGCTAATATACGGATGGAGATCGTGTCCAAAATTCAGCCCAATCGGACTTATGGATCTGCGGGAATTTAAGAAACGGTGAAGGGCTAGAATCCGGGAACGCAGAAACAGAGAGAGACAGATCCAATATCGGAGGGGCTCTCGCCCCTCCCACGCCATGGAGACCATGGACCAGAGGGGAAACCCTTCTCCCATCTAGGGAGAAGGTCAAGGAATAAGAAGAAGAAGGGGGGCTCTCTCCCCCTCGCTTCCGGTGGCGCCGGAACGCCGCCGGGGGCCATCATCATCACCGTGATCTACACCAACACCTCCGCCATCTTCACCAACATCTCCATCACCTTCCCCCATCTATATTCAGCGGCCCACTCTCCCACAACCCGCTTTACCCTCTACTTGAACATGGTGCTTTATGCTTCATATTATTATCGAATGATGTGTTGCCATCCTATGATGTCTGAGTAGATTTTCGTTGTCCTATCGGTAATTGGTGAATTGCTATGATTGGTTTAATTTGCTTGTGGTTATGTTGCTGTCCTATTGTGCCCTCCGTGTCGCCCAAGCGTGAGGGATACCCGCTGTAGGGTGTTGCAATACGTTCATGATTCACTTATAGTGGGTTGCTTGAGTGGCAGAAGCATAAACCCGAGTAAGGGGGTTGTGGCGTATGGGATAAAGGGGACTTGATGCTTTAATCCTATGGTTGGGTTTTACCTTAATGATATTTAGTAGTTGCGGATGCTTGCTATAGTTCCAATAATAAGTGCATATGATCCAAGAAGAGAAAGTATGTTAGCTTATGCCTCTCCCACATAAAACTTGCTATCGGTCTAGTAAAGTAGTCATTTGCTTAGGGACAATTTCACAACTACTACCACCACTTTTCCACACTCGCTATATTTATTTTATTGCTTCCTTATCTAAACAACCACTACTTTCTATTTACGAGCTCTTTATTATCTTGCAAACCTATCCAAAAATACCTACAAATTACTTCTAGTTTCATACTTGTTCTAGGTAAAGCGAAAGTCAAGCGTGCGTAGAGTTGTATCGGTGGTCGATAGAACTTGAGGGAATATTTTTTCTACCTTTAGCTCCTCGTTGGGTTCGACACTCTTACTTATCGGAAGAGGCTACAATTGATCCCCTATACTTGTGGGTTATCAAGACCTTTTTCTGGCGCCGTTGCCCGGGAGTTATAGCGTGGGGTGAATATTCTCATGTGTGCTTGTTTGCTTTATCATTAAGTAGTTTTTATTTTGTGCTCTTGTTTTCTATCTTTAGTTGTGGGTAGGAAACACAAAATACCAAAAAAATTAGTTGTACCTACTGAACCAATGGTTGAAGAACCACTCAAAATCTATCACACTCCTAAAGCTTTTTTACTTGGATCATCTTCGATCCCTATGTGCTCGGGCTGAAAACCCAACTAGCTTAGTTGAGGGAAAATCTTTAGATGAGCATGCTTGTTATGTGCGACACCGCTTATCTCAAAAAGGGAAACTTTTACTAGATCAAATTCATCATTTGCAGTGCTATGCTTGTAATTTATGTGAAATATATGATTTTACTTGTTGTTCTGAAAACCCCAAGAAACACCTTCCTTACCAATGTGAGTTTAGTGATAATGGAATTGTATCTTCGTATACTAAGGGTGTTTATAATTACTATGATGTTCAACAAATTGAAGAATTTGTTGCTTTTAGGGGTACTTGTGAAATTTCTTCTTTTATTGAAGAATGTGATACTAGTCTCTACAAATCTAAAAATTTGGCCATACTTAAATATTGCTATGATAATTATGCTTCTAATCCTTATATTAAACCATATATTGAGGACTCCTCCGCTGTCCAAGAAGAGACTAATATTTTGCAGGAGTATATGGAAGAAGAAATTAATGACATTGTGAGCTCATTGGATGAAAAAGATGAGGAGGAGAGCGAAGAACAAAAGGAGGAAGAGTGGATTGATCACCCGTGCCCACCTTCTAATGAGAGTAACTCGTCAACTCATACATTGTTTAATGTCCCTTCATTCTTACCGAAGGATGAATGCCATGATAATTATTATGATCCCGTTGATTCTTTTGAAATATCCCTTTTTGATGATGCTTGCTATGCTTGTGGCCAAGATGCCAATATGACTTATGCTTATGGATATGAACTTGCTATAGTTCCTTATGTTAAACATGAAATTGTTTCTATTGCACCCACGCATGATAGTCCTATTATCTTCTTGAATTCTCCCGACTACACTATATCAGAGAAGTTTGCTCTTATTAAGGATTATATTGATGGATTGCCTTTTACCGTTGCACATGATGATTTTGATGAATATAATATGCATGTGCTTGCTGCTCCTACTTGCAATTATTATGATAGAGGAACTACATCTCCACCTCTCTATGTTTCCAACACGATAAAATTGCAAGAAACTGTTTATACTATGCATTGGCCTTTACTCTGTGTGCATGAATTGTTCTTTTATGACATGCCGATGCATAGGAAGAGAGTTAGACTTCGTCATTGCTTGATCTATGTTACTTTCTGCTCACTACTAAATTACAAATCATTGTTAATTAAAATTGTCTTTGATATACCTTGGGATCCGGGTGGATCCATTACTTGAGCACTATATGCCTAGCTTAATGGCTTTAAAGAAAGCGCTGCCAGGGAGACAACCCGGAAGTGTTAGAGAGTCATTTATTTATGTTGTGTTCTTTTATAAAGTTCAAAAATAAAAATAATGTGCCAAGGTTTGTCATTAGGATGTTTAAAATGCTTGTTGGTTTGTACGATGCAGGATAGAAACTTTGGCTGTAGTGTGTGATTTTACATTTTTACTGGAAGATCAAACGGTTCTGAAACTTTTTGCACTGTATTTCTGTACAAATTTTTTATTTTTCCTAATTTTGGTAGAATTTTTGGGGTACCAGAAGTATGGTGAATGTTCAGATTGCTACAGATTGTTCTGTTTTTCACAAATTCTGTTTTTGATGCATAGTTTGCTTGTTTTGGGGAAACTATGAATTTCTATCAGTGGATTAAGCCATGGAAAAGTTATATTACAGTAGCTACAATGCAAAAACAAAATATTAATTCGTTTGCAATAGTACTTAGAGTAGTGATTTGCTTTATTATACTAACGGATCTTACCGAGTTTTCTGTTGAAGTTTTGTGTGGATGAAGTGTTCGAAGATCGAGGAGGTCTCAATATGAGGGAAAGGAGGAGAGGCAAGAGCTAAAGCTGGGGGATGCCCAAACACCCCAAGTAAATATTCAAGGAGACTCAAGCGTCTAAGCTTGGGGATGCCCCGGAAGGCATCCCATCTTTTTTCAACAAGTATCGGTATGTTTTCGGATTCGTTTCATTCATGTGATATGTGCAAATCTTGGAGCGTCTTTTGCATTTAATTTTCACTTTTCTTTTATGCACCATGCTGGTATGAGGTAGTCCATGGTTGATTTATAGAATTCTCTTTTCACATCACTTATATCTTTTGAGTATGGCTTTATATAATGCTTCATGTGCTTCACTTATATCATTTGAAGTTTGGATTGCCTGTTTCTCTTCACATAGAAAACCGCCATTTGTAGAATGCTCTTTTGCTTCAATTATATTTGTTAGAGCATGGGCATATATTTTGTAGAAAGAATTAAACTCTCTTGCCTCACTTATATCTATTTAGAGAGATGACAGGAACTGGTCATTCACATGGTTAGTCATAAAATCCTATGTAAAACTTGTAGATCACTGAATATGATATGTTTGATTCCTTGAAATAGTTTTGCAATATAAAGGTGGTGATATTAGAGTCGTGCCAGTTGAGTAATTGTGAAATTGAGAAATACTTGTGTTGAGGTTTGCAAGTCCCGTAGCATGCACGTATGGTGAACCGTTATGTAACGAAGTTGGAGCATGAGGTATTTATTGATTGTATTCCTTATGAGTGGCGGTCGGGGACGAGCGATAGTCTTTTCCTACAAATCTACCCCCCTAGGAGCATGCGTAGTAGTACTTTGCTTCGAGGGCTAATAAACTTTTGCAATAAGTATATGATTTCTTTATGACTAATGTGAGTCCATGGATTATACGCACTCTCACCCTTCCATCATTGCTAGCCTCTTCGGTACCATGCATTGCCCTTTCTCACCTCGAGAGTCGGTGCAAACTTCGCCGGTGCATCCAAACCCCGTGATATGATCCACTCTTTCACACATAAGCCTCCTTATATCTTCCTCAAAACAACCACCATACCTACCTATCATGGCATTTCCATAGCCATTCCGAGATATATTGCCATGCAACTTCCATCATCATCATATACATGACTTGAGCAATCATTGTCATATTGATTTGCATGATCGTAAGATAGCTAGCATGATATTTTCATGGCTTGTCTGTTTTTTGATATCTTTGCTACACTAGATCATTGCACATCCTGGTACAGTGCCGGAAGCATTCATATAGAGCCATATCTTTGTTCTAAGTATCGAGTTGTAATATCGAGTTGTAAGTAAATAAAAGTGTGATGATCATCATTATTAGATCATTGCCCCATGAAAAAAAGAAAAAAAGAGAGGCCAAAGAAGCCTAAATAAAATGGGGGCCAAAGAAGCCCATTCAAAAAAAGAAAAAAAGAAAAAAAGAAGAAAAAAAGTGTGCAATGTTACTATCCTTTACCACACTAGTTCTTCAAAGTAGCACCATGTTCTTCATATAGAGAGTCTCTTGAGTTATCACTTTCATATACTAGTGGGAATCTTCATTATAGAACTTGGCTTGTATATCCCAACGATGGCCTTCCTCAAATGCCCTAGGTCTTCATGAGCAAGCAAGTTGGATTTACACCCACTTAGTTTCAGTTTGAGCTTTCATACACTTATAGCTCTAGTGCATCCGTTGCATGGCAACCCCTACTCCTCTGACATCAATTGATGGGCATCTCCATAGCCTGTTGATTAGCCGCGTCGATGTGAGACTTTCTCCTTTTTTGTCTTCTCCACATAACCCCCATCATATTATTCTATTCCACCTATAGTGCTATGTCCATGGCTTGCGCTCATGTATTGCGTGAGGGTTGAAAAAGCTGAAGCGCGTTGAAAAGTATGAACCAATTGCTTGGCTTGTCATCGGGGTTGTGCATGATTTGAATATTTTGTGTGGTGAAGATGGAGCATAGCCAGACTATATGATTTTGTAGGGATAACTTTCTTTGGCCATGTTATTTTGAAAAGACATGATTGCTTTATTAGTAGGCTTGAAGTATAATTGTTTTTATATCAAATGATAGACTATTGCCTTGAATCACTCGTGTCTTAATATTCATGCCATGATTAGATTACATGATCAAAATTATGCTAGGTAGCATTCCACATCAAAAATTATCTTTTTATCATTTACCTACTCGAGGACGAGCAGGAATTAAGCTTGGGGATGCTGATACGTCTCCATCGCATCTATAATTTTTGATTGTTCCATGCCAATATTATTCAACATTCATATAATTTTGGCAACTTTTATACTACTTTTGGGACTAACATATTGATCCAGTGCCCAGTGACAGTTCCTGTTTGTTGGATGTTTTTTGTTTCGCAGAAAATCCATATCAAACGGAGTCCAAATGGGATAAAAACCGACGGAGATTTTTTTTGGAATATATGTGATTTTTGGGAAGAAGAATCAATGCGAGACGATGCCCGAGGGGGCCACGAGGCAGGGGGCGCCCTGGACCCTCGTGGCCACCCCGTAAGGCGGTTGGTGCCCTTCTTTCGCCACAAGAAAGCTAATATCCAGATAGAGATCGTGTCCAAAATTCAGCCCAATCGGACTTACGGATCTGCGGGAATTTAAGAAACCGTGAAGGGCCAGAATATGGGACTGCAGAAACAGAGAGAGACAGATCCAATCTCGGAGGGGCTCTCGCCCCTTCCACGCCATGGAGACCATGGATCAGAGGGGAAACCCTTCTCCCATCTAGGGAGAAGGTCAAGGACTAAGAAGAAGAAGGGGGGCTCTCTCCCCCTCGCTTCCGGTGGCGCGGGAACGCCGCCGGGGGCCATCATCATAACCGCGATCTACACCAACACCTCCGCCATCTTCACCAACATCTCCATCACCTTCCCCCATCTATATTCAGCGGCCCACTCTCCCGCAACCCGCTTTACCCTCTACTTGAACATGGTGCTTTATGCTTCATATTATTATCCAATGATGTGTTGCCATCCTATGATGTCTGAGTAGATTTTCGTTGTCCTATCGGTAATTGGTGAATTGCTATGATTGGTTTCATTTGCTTGTGGTTATGTTGCTGTCCTATTGTGCCCTCCATGTCGCGCAAGCGTGAGGGATACCCGCTGTAGGGTGTTGCAATACGTTCATGATTCACTTATAGTGGGTTGCTTGAGTGGCAGAAGCATAAACCCGAGTAAGGGGGTTGTGGCGTATGGGATAAAGGGGACTTGATGCTTTAATGCTATGGTTGGGTTTTACCTTAATGATCTTTATTAGTTGCGGATGCTTTCTAGAGTTCCAATCATAAGTGCATATGATCCAAGAAGAGAAAGTATGTTAGCTTATGCCTCTCCCACATAAAACTTGCTATCGGTCTAGTAAAGTAGTCATTTGCTTAGGGACAATTTCACAACTCCTACCACCACTTTTCCACACTCGCTATATTTACTTCATTGCTTCTTTATCTAAACAGCCACTACTTTCTATTTACGCGCTCTTTATTATCTTGCAAACCTATCCAAAAATACCTACAAAGTACTTCTAGTCTCATACTTGTTCTAGGTAAAGCGAACGTCAAGCATGCGTAGAGTTGTATCGGTGGTCGATAGAACTTGAGGGAATATTTGTTCTACCTTTATCTCCTCGTTGGGTTCGACACTCTTACTTATCGAAAGAGGCTACAGTTGATCCCCTATACTTGTGGGTTATCAAACACACGTCACCCCGTCACTAGTAATGTGGGCACTATGCTAGTATTGTACTAGGTAATCAATAATGCCCCGTCCCATAAGGGGTAGAGTGGTTGTACATGTAAGGTTGGAGTAACGGTCGCAACTTAAACCAATCCGTTTTTGAAACAACACACTCACTTGCCTCGGTACACCACTTCGTCATCAAGTGGTTACTTAGCGTTGGGGAACGTAGCATGCATTTTCAAAAAATTTCCTACGCTCACGCAAGATCTATCTAGGGGATGCATAGCAACGAGAGGGGGAGAGTGTCTCCACGTACCCTCGTAGACCGAAAGCGGAAGCGTTTGACAACGCGGTTGATGTAGTCGAACTTCTTCTTGTTCCGACCGATCAAGCATCGAACGTACGACACCTCCGAGTTCTGCACACGTTCAGCTCGATGACATCCCTCGAACTCTTGATCTAGCAAAGTGTCGAGGGAGAGTTTCATCAGCACGACGGTGTGGTGATGGTGATGGTGAAGTGATCCACGTAGAGCTTCGCCTAAGCACTATGTGAATATGACCGGAGGCGTAAACTGTGGAGGGGGGCACCGCACATGGCTAACAATGTTTGTTGTGTGTTCTAGCTGCGCCCCCTCATAGACATAGGTTGGAGGGGAGGAGAGGCAGCCAAGGGGGCACCCCAAGTAGGAGGAATCCTACTTGGGGTCCTCCCAATTCGGCCTCCCCCCTTTCCTATTCCTATTCGGAGTAGGAAGGGAAGATGGGGAAGGGGGAATCCTATTCCCTTTTTCCTTTCCTTATCCAATTTCGCCAGCCCATATGGGGGGGGGTGCACCAGCCCCTTTGTGGCTGGTGTGTTTCCCCTCTTGGCCCATTAGGCCCATATAGCTTGCCGGGGGTTGCCCGGAACCCCTTCCGGTGACCCGATACATACCCGGTACGCCCAGAACACTTTTGGTGTCCGAATACTATCGTCCTATTTATGAATCTTTACCTCTCGACCATTTAGAGACTCCTCGCCATGTCCATGATCTCATCTGGGACTCCGAACAACATTCGGTCACCATATCACATAACTCATATAATACAAAATCGTCATCAAATGTTAAGCGTGCGGACCCTACGGGTTCGAGAACTATGTAGACATGACCGAACCACCTCTCTGGTCAATAACCAATAGCGGAACCTGGATGCTCATATTGGTTCCTACATATTCTACGATGATCTTTATCGGTCAAACAGTAATGACAACATACTTTATTCCCTTTGTCATCGGTATGTTACTTGCCCCGAGATTCGATCATCGGTATCTTCATACCTAGTTCAATCTCGTTACCGTCAAGTCTCTTTACTCGTTTCGTAATGCATCATCCCACAACTAACTCATTAGTCACATTTCTTGCAAGGCTTATCATGACGTGAATTACCGAGAGGGCCCAGAGATACCTCTCCGATACTTGGAGTGACAAATCCTAATCTCGATCTATGGCAACCCAAAAAACACCTTCGGAGATACATGTAGAGCATCTTTATAATCACCCAGTTACGTTGTGACATTTGATAGCACACAAGGTATTCCTCCGGTATCCGGGAGTTGCATAATCTCATAGTCAAATGAATATGTATATGACATGAAGAAAGCAATAACAATAAAACTGAACGATCAACATGCTAAGCTAACGGATGGGTCTTGTCCATCACATCATTCTCCTAACGATGTGATCCAGTTCATCAAATGACAGCACATGTCTATGGCTAGGAAACTTAACCATCTTTGATTAACGAGCTAGTCTAGTAGAGGCTTACTAGGGACATGGTGTTTTGTTTATGTATCCACACATGTATCAAGTTTCTGGTTGATACAATTCTAGCATGAATAATAAACATTTATCATGATATAAGGAAATATAAAATAACAACTTTATTATTGCCTCTAGGGCATATTTACTTCAGTCTCCCACTTGCACTAGAGTCAATAATCTAGTTCACATCGCCATGTGATTTAACACCAATAGTTCACATCACCATGTGATTAACACCCATAGTTCACATCGCCATGTGACCAACACCCAAAGGGTTTACTAGAGTCAATAATCTAGTTCACATTGCCATGTGATTAACACCCAAAGAGTACTAAGGTGTGATCATGTTTTGCTTGTGAGAGAAGTTTAGTCAACGGGTCTGCCACATTCCGATCCATATGTATTTTGCGAACTTCTATGTCTACAATGCTCTGCATGGAGCTACTCTAGCTAATTGCTCCCATTTCAATATCTATCTAGATTGAGATTCAGAGTCATCCAGATCGGTGTTAAAGCTTGCATCGACGTAACTCTTTACGATGAACTCTTTATCACCTCCATAACCGAGAAATATTTTCTTAGTCCTCTAAGGATAATTTTGACCGCTGTCCAGTGATCTACTCCTGGATCAGTATTGTACCCCTTTGCAAAACTCATGGCAAGGTACACAATAGGTCTGGTATACTAATACGTCCATTTTGCATCATGCTTTTATATCGATATTTATTGCATTATGGGCTGTTATTACACATTATGTCACAACATTTATGCCTATTCTCTCTTATTTTACAAGGTTTACATAAGGAGGGAGAATGCCAGCAGCTGGAATTCTGGGCTGGAAAAGGAGCAAATATTAGAGACCTATTATGCACAACTCCAAAAGTCCTGAAACTCCACGAAAGTCATTTTTGGAAATAATAAAAAATATTGAGCGGAAGAAGTTCACCAGAGGGGGACCCACCTGGCCACGAGGGTGGGGGGCGCGCCCTACCCCCCAGGGCGCGCCCCTACCTTGTGGGCCCCCCCGTTGGCTTTCCTATGGCCATCTTCTGCTATATGAGGTCTTTCATCGAAGAAAAAAATCATAAGCAACCTTTCGGGACGAGACTCCGCCGCCACGAGGCGAAACCTTGGCGGAACCAATCTAGGGCTCCGGCAGAGCTGTTCTGCCGGGGACACTTCCCTCAGGGAGGGGGAAATCATCGCCATTGTCATCACCAACGCTCCTCTCATCAGGAGAGGGCAATCTCCATCAACATATTCACCAGCACCATCTCCTCTCAAAACCCTAGTTCATCTCTTGTATCCAATTCTTGTCTCCAAGTCCGGGATTGGTACTAGTAGGTTGCTAGTAGTGTTGATTACTCCTTGTAGTTGATGCTAGTTGGTTTATTTGGTGGAAGATCATATGTTCAGATCCATTATGCATATTAATACCCCTTTGATTATGAACATGAATATGCTTTGTGAGTAGTTACATTTGTTCCCGAGGACATGGGAGAAGTCTTGCTATTAGTAGTCATGTGAATTTTGTATTCGTTCGATATTTTGATGAGATGTATGTTGTCTAGCCTCTAGTGGTGTTATGTGAACGTCGACTACATAACACTTCACCATTATTTGGGCCTAGAGGAAGGCATTGGGAAGTAATAAGTAGATGATGGGTTGCTAGAGTGACAGAAGCTTAAACCCTAGTTTATGCGTTGCTTCGTAAGGGGCTGATTTAGATCTATATGTTTCATGCTATGGTTAGGTTTACCTTAATACTTTTGTTGTAGTTGCGGATAATTTCAATAGAGGTTAATCATAAGTGGGATGCTTGTTCAAGTAAGAACAGCACCCAAGCACCGATCCACCCACATATCAAATTATCAAAGTACCGAACGCGAATCATATGAACATGATGAAAACTAGCTTGACGATATTCCCATGTGTCCTCGGGAGCGCTTTTCCTTATATAAGAGTTTGTCCAGGCTTGTCCTTTGCTACAAAAAGGATTGGGCCACCTTGCGGCACTTTATTTACTTTTGTTACTTGTTGCTTGTTACAAATTATCTTATCACAAAACTATCTGTCACCACTTATTTCAGTACTTACAGAGAATACCTTGCTGAAAACCGCTTATCATTTTCTTCTGCTCCTCGTTGGGTTCGACACTCTTACTTATCGAAAGGACTACGATAGATCCCCCATTCTTGTGGGTCATCAATACTCTTTTCTGGCACCGTTGCCGGGGAGTGAAGCGCCTTTGGTAGGTGGAATTTGGTAAGGAAAAATTTATATACTGTGCTGAATTTTACTGTCACTTGTTACTATGGAAAGTAATCCTCTGAGGGGCTTGTTCGGGTTATCTTCACCCCGACCAGTAGAGCAAAGAATTGCTCCTCAACCTACTGAACCTACTGAAAATGAAAATGTTCCCTTTGAAGTTCCTTCGGGTATGTTAGAAAAACTGCTGGCTAATACTTTTACCGGAGATGGAACAAAGCATCCTGGTGAACATCTACTCTATGTGGATGAAGTTTGTGGATTATTTAAGCTTGCAGGTATACCCGATGATGTTGTTAAGAAGAAGGTCTTCCCTTTATCTTTGAAGGGAGATGCATCGACATGGTATAGGCTATGTGATGATATGGGATAATGGAACTATAAATGAATGAAGCTGGAATTTCATCAAAAGTATTATCCTACGCATCTTGTTCATCGTGATCGCAATTATATTTATAATTTTTGGCCTGGCGAAGGAGAAAGCATCGCTCAAGCTTGGGGGAGGCTTAAATCAGTGTTATATTCATGCCCCAATCATGAGCTCTCAAAAGAAATAATCCTTCAAAATGTTTGTGCTCGGCTTTCCGAAAATAATCGCACCATGCTCGTGTTGGCTCTTTTATGATGAAGACTATTGAATTCAAATGGAATTTATTGGATAGAATTAAATGCAACTCTGAAGATTGGGATGTCGACGAAGGTAAGGAGTCAGGTATGACACCTAAATTTGATTGTGTTAAATCTTTTATGGATACCGATGTTTTCCGTAAATTTAGCACTAAATACGGACTTGACTCTGAGATAGTAGCTTTTTTCTGTGAATCTTTTGCTACTTATGTTGATCTTCCCAAGGAGAAGTGGTTTAAACATCATCCTCCCATAGAAGTAAAAGTAGCTGCACATACTAAAGTTGAAGAAAGATTGTCACTTATAATGATCCTGTTGTTCCTAGTTCTTATGTTGAGAAACCACCTTTTCCTGTTAGAATAAAGGATCATGCTAAAGTTTCAACTGTGGTTCACAAAAGCAATACTAGAACTTATACACTTCCTGAGCAAGTTAAAGTTGAACCTAATATTGCTATTGTTAAAGATCTCTTGGCTGATAATATTGATGGGAATGTTATTTATTTCTGCGGTGAAACTGCTAGAATTGCCAAACCTTGTGCTAAAGATAAACATAGACCTGTGGTAGGCATGTCTGTCATTTCTGTTAAAATAGGAGATCATTGTTATCATGGCTTATGTGATATGGGTGCTAGTGTTAGTGCAATACCTTATGACTTATACAAAGAAATTATGCATGATATTGCACCTGCTGAGATAGAAGATATTGATGTCACAATTAAACTTGCCAATAGAGATACTATTTCACCAATGGGAATTGTAAGAAGTCTTGTGTGAGAAAACTAAATATCCCGCTGATTTCCTTGTTCTTGGTTCCCCACAAGATAGTTTTTGTCCCATTATATTTGGTAGACCCTTCTTGAATACTGTCAATGCTAGAATAGACTACAAAAAGAATGTTGTTACTATTGGTTTGGGTGATATGTCTCATGAGTTTAATTTCTCTAAATTTAGTAGACAACATCGTGAAGAAGAATTGCCTAGTAAGGATGAAATTATTGGTCTTGCTTCTATTGCCGTACCTCCTAGTGATCCTTTAGAACAATATTTGCTAGACCATGAAAATGATATGTTTATGAATGAAAGAAGGGAAATAGATGAGGTATTCTTTAAACAGGAACCTATTCTGAAACACAATTTGCCTGTTGAAATCCTAGGGGATCCCCTCCACCCAAGGGTGATCCCGTGTTTGAGCTTAAACCATTGCCTCATAATCTTAAATATGCTTATCTTGATGAAAAGAAGATATATCCTGTTATTATTAGTGTTAACCTTTCAGAGCATGAAGAAGAGAGATTATTGAAAAATCTGAAGAAGCACCGTGCTGCTATTGGATATACTCTTGATGATCTTAAGGGCATTAGTCCCACTCTATGGCAACATAAAATAAATTTGGAAGAAGACGCTAAACTGGTTCATGATCATCAACGACGGCTGAATCCTAAGATGAAAGAAGTGGTAAGAAAAGAAATACTAAAGCTTCTGGAGGTAGGTATAATTTATCCCGTTGCTGATAGTCAATGGGTAAGTCCTGTTCATTGTGTCCCTAAGAAGGGAGGTGTTACTGTTGTTCCTAATGATAAAGATGAATTGATTCCACAAAGAATTATTACAGGTTATATGATGGTAATTGATTTCCACAAATTAAATAAGGCTACTAAGAAAGATCATTACCCCTTACCTTTTATCGATCAAATGCTAGAAAGATTATGCAAACATACACATTATTGCTTTCTAGATGGTTACTCTGGATTCTCTCAAATACCTGTGTCGGCTAAGGATCAATCAAAAACTACTTTTACATGCCCTTTTGGTACTTTTGCTTATAGACGTATGCCTATTGGTTAATGCACCTGCTACCTTTCAAAGATGCATCATGGCTATATTCTCTGACTTTTGTGAAAAGATTTGTGAGGTTTTCATGGATGATTTTTCCGTCTATGGATCCTCTTTTGATGATTGCTTGAGCAATCTTGATCGAGTTTTGCGGAGATGTGAAGAAACTAAGCTTGTCTTGAATTGGGAAAAGTGCCACTTTATGGTTAATGAAGGTATTGTCTTGGGGCATAAAGTTTCTGAAAGAGGTATTGAAGTTGATAAAGCCAAGGTTGATGCTATTGAAAAGATGCCATGTCCCAAGGACATCAAAGGTATAAGAAGTTTCCTCGGTCACGCCGGATTTTATAGGAGGTTCATTAAGGACTTCTCAAAAATTTCTCGGCCTCTGACTAATTTATTACAAAAATATATATCATTTGTCTTTGGTGATGATTGTGTAGAAGCATTTGAAATACTTAAGAAAGCATTAATCTCTGCACCTATTGTACAGCCACCTGATTGGAATTTACCCTTTGAAATTATGTGTGATGCTATTGATTATGCTATAGGTGCTATTCTAGGGCAGAGAGTTGATAAGAAATTAAATGTTATCCATTATGCTAGTAAGACTCTAGACAATGCTCAAAGAAATTATGCTACTACTGAAAAAGAATTCTTAGCAGTTGTATTTGCTTGTGATAAGTTCAGACCTTATATTGTTGATTCTAAAGTAACTATTCACACTGATCATGCTGCTATTAAATATCTGATGGAAAAGAAAGATGCTAAACCTAGACTTATTAGATGGGTTCTCTTGCTACAAGAATTTGATTTGCATATTGTTGATAGAAAGGGAGCTGAGAACCCCGTTGCAGACAACTTGTCTAGGCTAGAAAATGTTCTTGATGACCCACTACCTATTGATGATAGCTTTCCTAATGAACAATTAAATGTTATAAGTACTTCTCGTAGCACTCCATGGTATGATGATTATGCTAATTATATTGTCACAAAATTTATACCACCTAGTTTCACATATCAGCAAAAGAAAAAAGTTTTTCTATGATTTGAGACATTACTTTTGGGATGACCCACATCTTTATAAAGAAGCAGTAGATGGTGTTATTAGACGTTGTGTACCTGAGCATGAACAGGAACAGATCCTACGCAAGTGTCACTCCGAAGCTTATGGAGGACACCACGCTGGAGATAGAACTGCACATAAGGTATTGCAATCTAGTTTTTATTGGCCTACTCTCTTCAAGGATGCCCGTAAGTTTGTCTTATCTTGTGATGAATGTCAAAGAATTGGTAATATTAGTAGACATCAAGAAATGCCTATGAAGTATTCACTTGTTATTAAACCATTTGATGTTTGGGGCTTTGATTATATGGGACCTTTTCCTGCCTCTAATGGATATACACATATTTTAGTTGGTGTTGATTACGTTACTAAGTGGGTAGAAGCTATTCCAACTAGTAGTGCTGATCATAACACCTCTATTAAGATGCTTAAAGAAGTTATTTTTCCGAGGTTTGGAGTCCCTAGATATTTAATGACTGATGGTGGTTCACATTTTATTCATGGTGCTTTCCGTAAAATGCTTGCTAAGTATGATGTTAATCATAGAATTGCATCTCCTTATCACCCACAGTCTAGTGGTCAAGTAGAATTGAGTAATAGAGAGCTCAAATTAATTTTGCAAAAGACTGTTAATAGATCTAGAAAGAATTGGTCCAAGAAACTTGATGATGCATTATGGGCCTATAGAACTACATACAAAAATCCTATGGGTATGTCTCCATATAAAATGGTTTATGGAAAAGCATGTCACTTACCTCTCGAACTAGAACATAAGGCTTATTGGGCTATTAAAGAGCTTAACTATGATTTCAAACTTGCTGGTGAGAAGAGGTTATTTGATATTAGCTCACTTGATGAATGGAGAACCCAAGCTTATGAAAGTGCCAAGTTGTTTAAAGAATAAGTTAAAAGATGGCATGATAAAAGGATACAAAAGGGTGAGTTTAATGTAGGTGATTATGGCTATATTCTCTGACTTTTGTGAAAAGATTTGTGAGGTTTTCATGGATGATTTTTCCGTCTATGGATCCTCTTTTGATGATTGCTTGAGCAATCTTGATCGAGTTTTGCAGAGATGTGAAGAAACTAATCTTGTCTTGAATTGGGAAAAGTGCCACTTTATGGTTAATGAAGGTATTGTCTTGGGGCATAAAGTTTTTGGAAGAGGTATTGAAGTTGATAAAGCCAAGGTTGATGCTATTGAAAAGATGCCATGTCCAAAGGACATCAAAGGTATAAGAAGTTTCCTCGGTCACGCCGGATTTTATAGGAGGTTCATTAAGGACTTCTCAAAAATTTCTCGGCCTCTCACTAATTTATTACAAAAATATATATCATTTGTCTTTGGTGATGATTGTGTAGAAGCATTTGAAATACTTAAGAAAGCATTAATCTCCGCACCTATTGTGCAGCCACCTGATTGGAATTTACCCTTTGAAATTATGTGTGATGCTACTGATTATGCTGTAGGTGCTATTCTAGGGTAGAGAGTTGATAAGAAATTAAATGTTATCCATTATGCTAGTAAGACTCTAGACAATGCTCAAAGAAATTATGCTACTACTGAAAAAGAATTCTTAGCAGTTGTATTTGCTTGTGATAAGTTCAGACCTTATATTGTTGATTGTAAAGTAAATATTCACACTGATCATGCTGCTATTAAATATCTGATGGAAAAGAAAGATGCTAAACCTAGACTTATTAGATGGGTTCTCTTGCTACAAGAATTTGATTTGCATATTGTTGATAGAAAGGGAGCTGAGAACCCCGTTGCAGACAACTTGTCTAGGCTAGAAAATGTTCTTGATGACCCACTACCTATTGATGATAGCTTTCCTAATGAACAATTAAATGTTATAAGTACTTCTCGTAGCAATCCATGGTATGATGATTATGCTAATTATATTGTCGCAAAATTTATACCACCTAGTTTCACATATCAGCAAAAGGAAAAAGTTTTTCTATGATTTGAGACATTACTTTTGGGATGACCCACATCTTTATAAAGAAGGAGTAGATGGTGTTATTAGACGTTGTGTACCTGAGCATGAACAGGAACAGATCCTATGCAAGTGTCACTCCGAAGCTTATGGAGGACACCACGCTGGAGATAGAACTGCACATAAGGTATTGCAATCTGGTTTTTATTGGCCTACTCTCTTCAAGGATGCCCGTAAGTTTGTCTTATCTTGTGATGAATGTCAAAGAATTGGTAATATTAGTAGACATCAAGAAATTCCTATGAATTATTCACTTGTTATTGAACCATTTGATATTTGGGGCTTTGATTATATGGGACCTTTTCCTGCCTCTAATGGATATACACATATTTTAGTTGCTGTTGATTACGTTACTAAGTGGGTAGAAGCTATTCCAACTAGTAGTGCTGATCATAACACCTCTATTAAGATGCTTAAAGAAGTTATTTTTCCGAGGTTTGGAGTCCCTAGATATTTAATGACTGATGGTGGTTCACATTTTATTCATGGTGCTTTCCGTAAAATGCTTGCTAAGTATGATGTTAATCATAGAATTGCATCTCCTTATCACCCACAGTCTAGTGGTCAAGTAGAATTGAGTAATAGAGAGCTCAAATTAATTTTGCAAAAGACTGTTAATAGATCTAGAAAGAATTGGTCCAAGAAACTTGATGATGCATTATGGGCCTATAGAACTACATACAGAAATCCTATGGGTATGTCTCCGTATAAAATGGTTTATGGAAAAGCATGTCACTTACCTCTCGAACTAGAACATAAGGCTTATTGGGCTATTAAAGAGCTTAACTATGATTTCAAACTTGCTGGTGAGAAGAGGTTATTTCATATTAGCTCACTTGATGAATGGAGAACCCAAGCTTATGAAAATGCCAAGTTGTTTAAAGAATAAGTTAAAAGATGGCATGATAAAAGGATACAAAAGCGTGAGTTTAATGTAGGTGATTATGGCTATATTCTCTGACTTTTGTGAAAAGATTTGTGAGGTTTTCATGGATGATTTTTCCGTCTATGGATCCTCTTTTGATGATTGCTTGAGCAATCTTGATCGAGTTTTGCAGAGACATGAAGAAACTAATCTTGTCTTGAATTGGGAAAAGTGCCACTTTATGGTTAATGAAGGTATTGTCTTGGGGCATAAAGTTTCTGAAAGAGGTATGGAAGTTGATAAAGCCAAGGTTGATGCTATTGAAAAGATGCCATGTCCCAAGGACATCAAAGGTATAAGAAGTTTCCTCGGTCACGCCGGATTTTATAGGAGGTTCATTAAGGACTTCTCAAAAATTTCTTGGCCTCTCACTAATTTATTACAAAAATATATATCATTTGTCTTTGGTGATGATTGTGTAGAAGCATTTGAAATACTTAAGAAAGCATTAATCTCTGCACCTATTGTACAACCACCTGATTGGAATTTACCCTTTGAAATTATGTGTGATGCTACTGATTATGCTGTAGGTGCTATTCTAGGGTAGAGAGTTGATAAGAAATTAAATGTTATCCATTATGCTAGTAAGATTCTAGACAATGCTCAAAGAAATTATGCTACTACTGAAAAAGAATTCTTAGCAGTTGTATTTGCTTGTGATAAGTTCAGACCTTATATTGTTGATTCTAAAGTAACTATTCACACTGATCATGCTGCTATTAAATATCTGATGGAAAAGAAAGATGCTAAACCTAGACTTATTAGATGGGTTCTCTTGCTACAAGAATTTGATTTGCATATTGTTGATAGAAAGGGAGCTGAGAACCCCGTTGCAGACAACTTGTCTAGGCTAGAAAATGTTCTTCATGACCCACTACCTACTGATGATAGCTTTCCTAATGAACAATTAAATGCTATAAGTACTTCTCGTAGCACTCCATGGTATGATGATTATGCTAATTATATTGTCGCAAAATTTATACCACCTAGTTTCACATATCAGCAAAAGAAAAAAGTTTTTCTATGATTTGAGACATTACTTTTGGGATGACCCACATCTTTATAAAGAAGGAGTAGATGGTGTTATTAGACGTTGTGTACCTGAGCATGAACAGGAACAGATCCTATGCAAGTGTCACTCCGAAGCTTATGGAGGACACCACGCTGGAGATAGAACTGCACATAAGGTATTGCAATCTGGTTTTTATTGGCCTACTCTCTTCAAGGATGCCCGTAAGTTTGTCTTCTCTTGTGATGAATGTCAAAGACTTGGTAATATTAGTAGACATCAAGAAATGCCTATGAATTATTCACTTGTTATTGAACCATTTGATGTTTGGGGCTTTGATTATATGGGACCTTTTCCTGCCTCTAATGGATATACACATATTTTAGTTGCTGTTGATTACGTTACTAAGTGGGTAGAAGCTATTCCAACTAGTAGTGCTGATCATAACACCTCTATTAAGATGCTTAAAGAAGTTATTTTTCCGAGGTTTGGAGTCCCTAGATATTTAATGACTGATGGTGGTTCACATTTTATTCATGGTGCTTTCCGTAAAATGCTTGCTAAGTATGATGTTAATCATAGAATTGCATCTCCTTATCACCCACAGTCTAGTGGTCAAGTAGAATTGAGTAATAGAGAGCTCAAATTAATTTTGCAAAAGACTGTTAATAGATCTAGAAAGAATTGGTCCAAGAAACTTGATGATGCATTATGGGCCTATAGAACTACATACAAAAATCCTATGGGTATGTCTCCGTATAAAATGGTTTATGGAAAAGCATGTCACTTACCTCTCGAACTAGAACATAAGGCTTATTGGGCTATTAAAGAGCTTAACTATGATTTCAAACTTGCTGGTGAGAAGAGGTTATTTGATATTAGCTCACTTGATGAATGGAGAACCCAAGCTTATGAAAATGCCAAGTTGTTTAAAGAATAAGTTAAAAGATGGCATGATAAAAGGATACAAAAGCGTGAGTTTAATGTAGGTGATTATGGCTATATTCTCTGACTTTTGTGAAAAGATTTGTGAGGTTTTCATGGATGATTTTTCCGTCTATGGATCCTCTTTTGATGATTGCTTGAGCAATCTTGATCGAGTTTTGCAGAGATGTGAAGAAACTAATCTTGTCTTGAATTGGGAAAAGTGCCACTTTATGGTTAATGAAGGTATTGTCTTGGGGCATAAAGTTTCTGAAAGAGGTATTGAAGTTGATAAAGCCAAGGTTGATGCTATTGAAAAGATGCCATGTCCCAAGGACATCAAAGGTATAAGAAGTTTCCTCGGTCACGCCGGATTTTATAGGAGGTTCATTAAGGACTTCTCAAAAATTTCTCGGCCTCTGACTAATTTATTACAAAAATATATATCATTTATCTTTGGTGATGATTGTGTAGAAGCATTTGAAATACTTAAGAAAGCATTAATCTTTGCACCTATTGTACAGCCACCTGATTGGAATTTACCCTTTGAAATTATGTGTGATGCTACTGATTATGCTATAGGTGCTATTCTAGGGCAGAGAGTTGATAAGAAATTAAATGTTATCCATTATGCTAGTAAGACTCTAGAAAATGCTCAAAGAAATTATGCTACTACTGAAAAAGAATTCTTAGCAGTTGTATTTGCTTGTGATAAGTTCAGACCTTATATTGTTGATTCTAAAGTAAATATTCACACTGATCATGCTGCTATTAAATATCTGATGGAAAGGAAAGATGCTAAACCTAGACTTATTAGATGGGTTCTCTTGCTACAAGAATTTGATTTGCATATTGTTGATAGAAAGGGAGCTGAGAACCCCATTGCAGACAACTTGTCTAGGCTAGAAAATGTTCTTGACGACCCACTACCTATTGATGATAGCTTTCCTAATGAACAATTAAATGTTATAAGTACTTCTCGTAATACTCCATGGTATGATTGTCGGTGTATTAAGGTAGGGGTACCCTAGTGCCCCGAACTCGTGCATGGGCAGTCGCAGCATCCCCGCGGCAAGGCTTGCCGGGTGACCGCCAAGACCCTCCGCGGCTACTTTGAAGACCATTCAATAGCAAAGTATCCAAGACAAGACCCCGGCAAGAGGAGCTTGCCAGGAAGGCTATCAAAAGCATCTCAAGGCCCCGGCAAGGGGAGCTTGCCGGAAAGGAAACGAGACCCCGGCAAGAGGAGCTTGCCGGGAAGGCTAACCCAGGCATACCAAGAAAACCTGCCGCGACGCGCCACGCGTCCCGGCAAGACCCGGTGAGTGACAAGCTCCCGGACGCGACAAGACGACGACCGCGGCGAGGAGTTTGCCGCGGGAACCGCCTCTCCGAGCCCGCGCTCCAGCACGACCACCACGTGTCGCTCTAGGGGCCTCTCCCAAGCACACGTGGTAGGAGGTCGCGCAGCTAGGGGTGCGAGGTGGCGAGCAGGCGCTGACAAGATAACCATCATGGAAAACGGTGGCGTCCCTAGCGGTCCCTCTCGGTACTGTTTAGGCGAAACAGACGGGCATTTAATGCCCTTGTCCCCTGCTGTCAGGGTTAGGTATGATAACTCTGTAGCGGGTAGCTGTGCCTACTACAGCACCTAGCTGTGCCTATCCACGGCACCCTTTCCATTTTTGCCCTTGGCCCCCGTTGCTCTATGTCGGTAACCCCTTGAGTATAGAAGGAGGCCCGTGTGCAACGTCGAGGGGGGTCGGCCATTTTGAGAGCCTAGAGGAGGACGGCCAGTTCCAACACTCACGCTAGGTCTTGCTAGTCGCCGGTGTGTACTGTAGCACTCGGCGCTCTCGAGCTAGGAATCAATCCAAAACCACAAAGCAGGAGTAGGGTTTGACGCATCCGTGCGGCCCGAACCTGGGTAAATCGCTCACGTGCTTCGCCTCGATTCACCCTTCGCACGACCAGCCGCCCGCGTGCTTCGCCTCGATCTGCTCTTTGCGCGACCTCCGCCCCCCGCCGAACCGAAAGGGACCCGGTCCGCCGGTCCCATAGGCGTCCGTGGATCAGAAACCCCGGCATCTTTGGCACGCCAGGTAGGGGGCGTCGAAGTTGTGTGAACCAGATCCGGCGTTCTCGCGGGCTAGATCTTCATCATCCTCAGATCCGGCGATCTCGCGGGCTAGATCTCCATCATCTTCATCAACATGCCACCGAAGAAGAAAGTTTCGGAGGCAGCTGCTCCATCCGCGCCGAGCCAGCCACCGCCGGAGCAAACGGCCGGTGGGGCAGGCGCCGGCGGAGGAACACGCGTCGACGAGGGAACTCGCGGTGCTGCCAGGTCCAAGGACAAGGCTGCGCTGCCCATCGGCGGCGTAGCCGGCTCCCACAACGACCGGGCGCACTCCAAGACCTCGGCGTCCGTGCATGCACCGCACCCATCTTAGGAGGCGCGGAAACGGCAGCGTCATGGTACTCACGGTACCATGCGTTCGCTGGATCCGGATCGCGCTGGTGGATCTCGGAGCGCTCCGGACCACCATGCACGTCAACCTGCTGGCGCGAGCGACACGCGGTCGCCTGGACGGGACGCTGCTCCTTCTAACGTGGTTAGGAGTCCGAGCATGTCCCGCTCCTCGCACCATTCGCTACCGCCGCTCGCCACCGCAGCCGAAGCTTTGGCACGAGCTCAGCTGCTCCTCGACTACCCCCCAGCGCCGGACAAGATCGACGACTGGAGGGCCACTATCCAGAGTCTCATCGGCTTCGCCAACGGCGACACTCCTCGGCAGCCGAGCGCGTTGCAGCCGCAGCGAGTCAGCCAGGTACGAGCCGGTGGTGACAAGACTGGTGGGGGTGCAACTACTGTGCATTCCCCACCCCGAAGGCCGAGGTCGCCGACTCGCCGGATCCACCTCGACAGCGACTCCATCGCGTCGTCAGATCCCCGAGCTCGTCGCGATCAGCGCCAAGTTCTTCAAGAACGGCAGCGGGAAGACGCTCGTACTCGCATCGAGCGCCGGAGAGAAGTGCGACGTCAATCAGACCAGCGCGCTGGGCCCTCTGTTGACATGCATGCGCCAGGGGAACCAGGCGACTTGCCGTACCCGGTAGGTTGCCCTGCGTTCACTCGTGAGCTACGGCAAGTCCAGTGGCCCAGTATGAAGAACTTCAAGCCAGATGTACCAGAGAAGTACGACGGCAAGTTGCATTCGTCGGAGTTCCTCAGCGTCTACACCATCGCGGTGCAGGCTGCTGGGGGACGGGACGACAAGATCCTTGCCAACTACTTCCCGTTGGTGCTCAAGTCCAACGTTAGGTCCTGGCTCATGCACTTGCCGGACAACTCCATATCCTCCTGGGCTGACCTGTGCCATCAGTTTGTTGGCGCCTTCACAGGCGGCCACAAACCTCATGGCCAAGAGAGCGATCTTCATCTGCTCGTCTAGAAGGAAGGAGAGCCCCTGCGCCAGTACATCCAGAGGTTCAGCCGTGTACACCACAACATCCCAAATATCCACCCCGCCGCGGTAATCAGCGCGTTCCATCAGAACGTGCGTAACCGCAGGATGCGGGAGGAGATGGCGATGTGCAAGATTCGGGACGTCAGTGAGCTATATGCCCTGGCCGGCAAGTGTGCTCGCGCTGAGGAAGGGAGGAAATTCCCCGGAGAAAGCACTGGAGCGGAAGGATCTGACAGTGAGGATGCTGCCCCGGCAAAGAAAAACCGGCGGCGCAACAGGAAGAAGAGGGGCAACGAGGTGCTGGTCGTTGAGCAGTCCGGCGATGAAGGTGGCGCCAAGAAGGCTGCAGTTGGTAGCTCCGGCAAGGAAGTTGCCGCGTGCACCAACT
>NC_041388.1:634632818-634638985 GCF_002162155.2 Triticum dicoccoides | reverse complement strand
TGTTGATTACGTTACTAAGTGGGTAGAAGCTATTCCAACTAGTAGTGCTGATCATAACACCTCTATTAAGATGCTTAAAGAAGTTATTTTTCCGAGGTTTGGAGTCCCTAGATATTTAATGACTGATGGTGGTTCACATTTTATTCATGGTGCTTTCCGTAAAATGCTTGCTAAGTATGATGTTAATCATAGAATTGCATCTCCTTATCACCCACAGTCTAGTGGTCAAGTAGAATTGAGTAATAGAGAGCTCAAATTAATTTTGCAAAAGACTGTTAATAGATCTAGAAAGAATTGGTCCAAGAAACTTGATGATGCATTATGGGCCTATAGAACTACATACAAAAATCCTATGGGTATGTCTCCGTATAAAATGGTTTATGGAAAAGCATGTCACTTACCTCTCGAACTAGAACATAAGGCTTATTGGGCTATTAAAGAGCTTAACTATGATTTCAAACTTGCTGGTGAGAAGAGGTTATTTGATATTAGCTCACTTGATGAATGGAGAACCCAAGCTTATGAAAATGCCACGTTGTTTAAAGAATAAGTTAAAAGATGGCATGATAAAAGGATACAAAAGCACGAGTTTAATGTACGTGATTATGGCTATATTCTCTGACTTTTGTGAAAAGATTTGTGAGGTTTTCATGGATGATTTTTCCGTCTATGGATCCTCTTTTGATGATTGCTTGAGCAATCTTGATCGAGTTTTGCAGAGATGTGAAGAAACTAATCTTGTCTTGAATTGGGAAAAGTGCCACTTTATGGTTAATGAAGGTATTGTCTTGGGGCATAAAGTTTCTGAAAGAGGTATTGAAGTTGATAAAGCCAAGGTTGATGCTATTGAAAAGATGCCATGTCCCAAGGACATCAAAGGTATAAGAAGTTTCCTCGGTCACGCCGGATTTTATAGGAGGTTCATTAAGGACTTCTCAAAAATTTCTCGGCCTCTGACTAATTTATTACAAAAATATATATCATTTATCTTTGGTGATGATTGTGTAGAAGCATTTGAAATACTTAAGAAAGCATTAATCTTTGCACCTATTGTACAGCCACCTGATTGGAATTTACCCTTTGAAATTATGTGTGATGCTACTGATTATGCTATAGGTGCTATTCTAGGGCAGAGAGTTGATAAGAAATTAAATGTTATCCATTATGCTAGTAAGACTCTAGAAAATGCTCAAAGAAATTATGCTACTACTGAAAAAGAATTCTTAGCAGTTGTATTTGCTTGTGATAAGTTCAGACCTTATATTGTTGATTCTAAAGTAAATATTCACACTGATCATGCTGCTATTAAATATCTGATGGAAAGGAAAGATGCTAAACCTAGACTTATTAGATGGGTTCTCTTGCTACAAGAATTTGATTTGCATATTGTTGATAGAAAGGGAGCTGAGAACCCCATTGCAGACAACTTGTCTAGGCTAGAAAATGTTCTTGACGACCCACTACCTATTGATGATAGCTTTCCTAATGAACAATTAAATGTTATAAGTACTTCTCGTAATACTCCATGGTATGATTGTCGGTGTATTAAGGTAGGGGTACCCTAGTGCCCCGAACTCGTGCATGGGCAGTCGCAGCATCCCCGCGGCAAGGCTTGCCGGGTGACCGCCAAGACCCTCCGCGGCTACTTTGAAGACCATTCAATAGCAAAGTATCCAAGACAAGACCCCGGCAAGAGGAGCTTGCCAGGAAGGCTATCAAAAGCATCTCAAGGCCCCGGCAAGGGGAGCTTGCCGGAAAGGAAACGAGACCCCGGCAAGAGGAGCTTGCCGGGAAGGCTAACCCAGGCATACCAAGAAAACCTGCCGCGACGCGCCACGCGTCCCGGCAAGACCCGGTGAGCGACAAGCTCCCGGACGCGACAAGACGACGACCGCGGCGAGGAGTTTGCCGCGGGAACCGCCTCTCCGAGCCCGCGCTCCAGCACGACCACCACGTGTCGCTCTAGGGGCCTCTCCCAAGCACACGTGGTAGGAAGTCGCGCAGCTAGGGGTGCGAGGTGGCGAGCAGGCGCTGACAAGATAACCATCATGGAAAACGGTGGCGTCCCTAGCGGTCCCTCTCGGTACTGTTTAGGCGAAACAGACGGGCATTTAATGCCCTTGTCCCCTGCTGTCAGGGTTAGGTATGATAACTCTGTAGCGGGTAGCTGTGCCTACTACAGCACCTAGCTGTGCCTATCCACGGCACCCTTTCCATTTTTGCCCTTGGCCCCCGTTGCTCTATGTCGGTAACCCCTTGAGTATAGAAGGAGGCCCGTGTGCAACGTCGAGGGGGGTCGGCCATTTTGAGAGCCTAGAGGAGGACGGCCAGTTCCAACACTCACGCTAGGTCTTGCTAGTCGCCGGTGTGTACTGTAGCACTCGGCGCTCTCGAGCTAGGAATCAATCCAAAACCACAAAGCAGGAGTAGGGTTTGACGCATCCGTGCGGCCCGAACCTGGGTAAATCGCTCACGTGCTTCGCCTCGATTCACCCTTCGCACGACCAGCCGCCCGCGTGCTTCGCCTCGATCTGCTCTTTGCGCGACCTCCGCCCCCCGCCGAACCGAAAGGGACCCGGTCCGCCGGTCCCATAGGCGTCCGTGGATCAGAAACCCCGGCATCTTTGGCACGCCAGGTAGGGGGCGTCGAAGTTGTGTGAACCAGATCCGGCGTTCTCGCGGGCTAGATCTTCATCATCCTCAGATCCGGCGATCTCGCGGGCTAGATCTCCATCATCTTCATCAACATGCCACCGAAGAAGAAAGTTTCGGAGGCAGCTGCTCCATCCGCGCCGAGCCAGCCACCGCCGGAGCAAACGGCCGGTGGGGCAGGCGCCGGCGGAGGAACACGCGTCGACGAGGGAACTCGCGGTGCTGCCAGGTCCAAGGACAAGGCTGCGCTGCCCATCGGCGGCGTAGCCGGCTCCCACAACGACCGGGCGCACTCCAAGACCTCGGCGTCCGTGCATGCACCGCACCCATCTTAGGAGGCGCGGAAACGGCAGCGTCATGGTACTCACGGTACCATGCGTTCGCTGGATCCGGATCGCGCTGGTGGATCTCGGAGCGCTCCGGACCACCATGCACGTCAACCTGCTGGCGCGAGCGACACGCGGTCGCCTGGACGGGACGCTGCTCCTTCTAACGTGGTTAGGAGTCCGAGCATGTCCCGCTCCTCGCACCATTCGCTACCGCCGCTCGCCACCGCAGCCGAAGCTTTGGCACGAGCTCAGCTGCTCCTCGACTACCCCCCAGCGCCGGACAAGATCGACGACTGGAGGGCCACTATCCAGAGTCTCATCGGCTTCGCCAACGGCGACACTCCTCGGCAGCCGAGCGCGTTGCAGCCGCAGCGAGTCAGCCAGGTACGAGCCGGTGGTGACAAGACTGGTGGGGGTGCAACTACTGTGCATTCCCCACCCCGAAGGCCGAGGTCGCCGACTCGCCGGATCCACCTCGACAGCGACTCCATCGCGTCGTCAGATCCCCGAGCTCGTCGCGATCAGCGCCAAGTTCTTCAAGAACGGCAGCGGGAAGACGCTCGTACTCGCATCGAGCGCCGGAGAGAAGTGCGACGTCAATCAGACCAGCGCGCTGGGCCCTCTGTTGACATGCATGCGCCAGGGGAACCAGGCGACTTGCCGTACCCGGTAGGTTGCCCTGCGTTCACTCGTGAGCTACGGCAAGTCCAGTGGCCCAGTATGAAGAACTTCAAGCCAGATGTACCAGAGAAGTACGACGGCAAGTTGCATTCGTCGGAGTTCCTCAGCGTCTACACCATCGCGGTGCAGGCTGCTGGGGGACGGGACGACAAGATCCTTGCCAACTACTTCCCGTTGGTGCTCAAGTCCAACGTTAGGTCCTGGCTCATGCACTTGCCGGACAACTCCATATCCTCCTGGGCTGACCTGTGCCATCAGTTTGTTGGCGCCTTCACAGGCGGCCACAAACCTCATGGCCAAGAGAGCGATCTTCATCTGCTCGTCTAGAAGGAAGGAGAGCCCCTGCGCCAGTACATCCAGAGGTTCAGCCGTGTACACCACAACATCCCAAATATCCACCCCGCCGCGGTAATCAGCGCGTTCCATCAGAACGTGCGTAACCGCAGGATGCGGGAGGAGATGGCGATGTGCAAGATTCGGGACGTCAGTGAGCTATATGCCCTGGCCGGCAAGTGTGCTCGCGCTGAGGAAGGGAGGAAATTCCCCGGAGAAAGCACTGGAGCGGAAGGATCTGACAGTGAGGATGCTGCCCCGGCAAAGAAAAACCGGCGGCGCAACAGGAAGAAGAGGGGCAACGAGGTGCTGGTCGTTGAGCAGTCCGGCGATGAAGGTGGCGCCAAGAAGGCTGCAGTTGGTAGCTCCGGCAAGGAAGTTGCCGCGTGCACCAACTATCAGGCCGTGGCGGTCGCCGACAAGCGGGACGGCTCCGACAAGCAATATTGCAAGATTCACCGCACCAAGGGCCACGACCTCCAAAACTGCAAGAAGGTCAAGCAGCTTGTCCAGCAACAGAAGGCTGAGTACGAGCGGCGCGACAAGGAGAGAGCCCAAGGGGGTGCCGAGAAACCTGGCCAGAAGCGCACCGGCCAGGAAGGACGCCGCGGCAAGGCCAAGCAGCGGCAAGGAGACAGACCTCCCCGCGGTCGCGACAAGGACGAAGACGACGATGAGGATGAAGACATGGGTGATGTTGAGACCAGTGAGCAGGAGTTTCAGAAAGCCACAGAGGTCTTGTGCGTTGACGGGGGTGCTTCCCTGCATACCTCGCACCGCCAACTCAAACAGTGGGTGCGGGAAGTCAATGCAGCAGAACCACCCATCGAATCGCGCAAGCTTCTGAAGTGGTCCGGCACGCCTATCATCTTTGATATTGAGGACCACCCTGATCGCACAACCGCGGTCGGGTGTCTGCCGATGTTCGTTTCGCCAACTATCCGCAACCTCAAAGTCACCAAGATGCTAGTTGACGACGGGGCTGGCTTAAACCTGATCTCCTCCGCTGTACTCCGAAAACTCCAGATCACCGACACATTCCAAGGAATCAATCCGGGAAGGAGCAAGCCGAGGGGGAAGGTCACGCTACCGGTAACATTCGGCAGCGAGTTAAACTTCAGGACTGAGAGGGTCACATTCGACGTTGCCGATATCCCATTGCCCTACAATGGGATACTCGGCCGTCCAGCACTCGCCAAGTTTATGGCGGCCTCTCACTACGCGTATAACGTGCTGAAGATGCCAGGCCCGATAAGCGTCATTTCTGTCCCGGGCGACAAGAAGGATGCTCTTATCTGTGCCGACAAGATCTACCGGGAAGCAGCAGCCACGGCAGACCGCGATCCATGTGGGGACCCCGACTCGCAAGTCGTGATCACCGAATGCACGTGTACAGTGATCCCAGAGATCAATGCTCACTGAACACACAGAAGCTGAATAACAAGAGTCTTACATCCATACATACCGTCTTACACAAATAGTGACCAACATGGTCAAGTCTTACATCGATAAAGCCTTAAGGGCTGAACATCAAATGAGACATAGCAGCGGAAATCGTCGTCGATAAGTAGAACCCATGCCATCTGCCTTAACCCTACAGGCATTCTGACTGGGAACGTCCTAGTTCGCATGATCGTCTCCAAAGAACTCTTCTTCGAACTCCGGTTCTCCCATGCCTGGTCAATTAAATAACCAGTGGCAAGCCAATGAGTACTTTGAATGTACTCGCAAGCAACCCATGATTTGGTTCAAGGTACAGTAATGCATGACATAGGTAAAGTTTTGCATAAAGCTAGTTTTGAGTGCAGGACATGTTCAACATCCTATAAAGCATGCATCAAGAGAATTCAAGTAACCATAAGATCTGGTCACAGATATCAACATAAATAGAAAGGGGCACCAACCCATTTATCATAAACAGAGAGGGCACCAACCCATCTCAATCGTGTCAAGTCCTCTGACTTGATCCAAGACAACACCATCATCTCACACACGCCGGGTTTGAAAACAAGTGGACGTAGCCCAAGAGCGGTTACCCAACTGTCCTTGACCGTGGACACGGCTATTCGAATAGTTTTACACTCTGCAGAGGTTGCACACTTTACCCACTAGATCCGGGGAACTTCCGTGTCATCCACGACCCGCGGTACCTCAAGTACCCGGGGTAAGCAC
>NC_041388.1:634499018-634536553 GCF_002162155.2 Triticum dicoccoides | reverse complement strand
CACCTGATTGGAATTTACCCTTTGAAATTATGTGTGATGCTACTGATTATGCTGTAGGTGCTATTCTAGGGCAGAGAGTTGATAAGAAATTAAATGTTATCCATTATGCTAGTAAGACTCTAGACAATGCTCAAAGAAATTATGCTACTACTAAAAAAGAATTCTTAGCAGTTGTATTTGCTTGTGATAAGTTCAGACCTTATATTGTTGATTCTAAAGTAACTATTCACACTGATCATGCTGCTATTAAATATCTGATGGAAAAGAAAGATGCTAAACCTAGACTTATTAGATGGGTTCTCTTGCTACAAGAATTTGATTTGCATATTGTTGATAGAAAGGGAGCTGAGAACCCCGTTGCAGACAACTTGTCTAGGCTAGAAAATGTTCTTGATGACCCACTACCTACTGATGATAGCTTTCCTAATGAACAATTAAATGCTATAAGTACTTCTCGTAGCACTCCATGGTATGATGATTATGCTAATTATATTGTCGCAAAATTTATACCACCTAGTTTCACATATCAGCAAAAGAAAAAAGTTTTTCTATGATTTGAGACATTACTTTTGGGATGACCCACATCTTTATAAAGAAGGAGTAGATGGTCTTATTAGATGTTGTGTACCTGAGCATGAACAGGAACAGATCCTACGCAAGTGTCACTCCGAAGCTTATGGAGGACACCACGCTGGAGATAGAACTGCACATAAGGTATTGCAATCTGGTTTTTATTGGCCTACTCTCTTCAAGGATGCCCGTAAGTTTGTCTTATCTTGTGATGAATGTCAAAGAATTGGTAATATTAGTAGACATCAAGAAATGCCTATGAATTATTCACTTGTTATTGAACCATTTGATGTTTGGGGCTTTGATTATATGGGACCTTTTCCTGCCTCTAATGGATATACACATATTTTAGTTGTTGTTGATTACGTTACTAAGTGGGTAGAAGCTATTCCAACTAGTAGTGCTGATCATAACACCTCTATTAAGATGCTTAAAGAAGTTATTTTTCGGAGGTTTGGAGTCCCTAGATATTTAATGACTGATGGTGGTTCACATTTTATTCATGGTGCTTTCCGTAAAATGCTTGCTAAGTATGATGTTAATCATAGAATTGCATCTCCTTATCACCCACAGTCTAGTGGTCAAGTAGAATTGAGTAATAGAGAGCTCAAATTAATTTTGCAAAAGACTGTTAATAGATCTAGAAAGAATTGGTCCAAGAAACTTGATGATGCATTATGGGCCTATAGAACTACATACAAAAATCCTATGGGTATGTCTCCATATAAAATGGTTTATGGAAAAGCATTCACTTACCTCTCGAACTAGAACATAAGGCTTATTGGGCTATTAAAGAGCTTAACTATGATTTCAAACTTGCTGGTGAGAAGAGGTTATTTGATATTAGCTCACTTGATGAATGGAGAACCCAAGCTTATGAAAATGCCAAGTTGTTTAAATAATAAGTTAAAAGATGGCATGATAAAAGGATACAAAAGCGTGAGTTTAATGTAGGTGATTATGGCTATATTCTCTGACTTTTGTGAAAAGATTTGTGAGGTTTTCATGGATGATTTTTCCGTCTATGGATCCTCTTTTGATGATTGCTTGAGCAATCTTGATCGAGTTTTGCAGAGATGTGAAGAAACTAATCTTGTCTTGAATTGGGAAAAGTGCCACTTTATGGTTAATGAAGGTATTGTCTTGGGGCATAAAGTTTCTGAAAGAGGTATGAAGTTGATAAAGACAAGGTTGATGCTATTGAAAAGATGCCATGTCCCAAGGACATCAAAGGTATAAGAAGTTTCCTCGGTCACGCCAGATTTTATAGGAGGTTCATTAAGGACTTCTCAAAAATTTCTCGGCCTCTGACTAAATTATTACAAAAATATATATCATTTGTCTTTGGTGATGATTGTGTAGAAGCATTCGAAATACTTAAGAAAGCATTAATCTCTGCACCTATTGTACAGCCACCTGATTGGAATTTACCCTTTGAAATTATGTCTGATGCTACTGATTATGCTGTAGGTGCTATTCTAGGGCAGAGAGTTGATAAGAAATTAAATGTTATCCATTATGCTAGTAAGACTCTAGACAATGCTCAAAGAAATTATGCTACTACTGAAAAAGAATTATTAGCAGTTGTATTTGCTTGTGATAAGTTCAGACCTTATATTGTTGATTCTAAAGTAACTATTCACACTGATCATGCTGCTATTAAATATCTGATGGAAAAGAAAGATGCTAAACCTAGACTTATTAGATGGGTTCTCTTGCTACAAGAATTTGATTTGCATATTGTTGATAGAAAGGGAGCTGAGAACCCCGTTGCAGACAACTTGTCTAGGCTAAAAAATGTTCTTGATGACCCACTACCTATTGATGATAGCTTTCCTAATGAACAATTAAATGTTATAAGTACTTCTCGTAGCACTCCATGGTATGGTGATTATGCTAATTATATTGTCGCAAAATTTATACCACCTAGTTTCACATATCAGCAAAAGAAAAAAGTTTTTCTATGATTTGAGACATTACTTTTGGGATGACCCACATCTTTATAAAGAAGGAGTAGATGGTGTTATTAGACGTTGTGTACCTGAGCATGAACAGGAACAGATCCTACGCAAGTGTCACTCCGAAGCTTATGGAGGACACCACGCTGGAGATAGAACTACACATAAGGTATTGCAATCTAGTTTTTATTGGCCTACTCTCTTCAAGGATGCCCGTAAGTTTGTCTTATCTTGTGATGAATGTCAAAGAATTGGTAATATTAGTAGACATCAAGAAATGCCTATGAATTATACACCTGTTATTGAACCATTTGATGTTTGGGGCTTTGATTATATGGGACCTTTTCCTGCCTCTAATGGATATACACATATTTTAGTTGCTGTTGATTACGTTACTAAGTGGGTAGAAGC
Source organism: Triticum dicoccoides (assembly GCF_002162155.2). NCBI lineage: Eukaryota > Viridiplantae > Streptophyta > Magnoliopsida > Poales > Poaceae > Triticum > Triticum dicoccoides. The sequence continues at coordinate 634,533,614 of NC_041388.1, read as the reverse complement.
TATTCCAACTGGTAGTGCTGATCATAACACCTCTATTAAGATGCTTAAAGAAGTTATTTTTCCGAGGTTTGGAGTCCCTAGATATTTAATGACTGATGGTGGTTCACGTTTTATTCATGGTGCTTTCCGTAAAATGCTTTCTAAGTATGATGTTAATCATAGAATTGCATCTCCTTATCACCCACAGTCTAGTGGTCAAGTAGAATTGAGTAATAGAGAGCTCAAATTAATTTTGCAAAAGACTGTTAATAGATCTAGAAAGAATTGGTCCAAGAAACTTGATGATGCATTATGGGCCTGTAGAACTACATACAAAAATCCTATGGGTATTTCTCCGTATAAAATGGTTTATGCAAAAGCATGTCACTTACCTCTCGAACAAGAACATAAGGCTTATTGGGCTATTAAAGAGCTTAACTATGATTTCAAACTTGCTGGTGAGAAGAGGTTATTTGATATTAGCTCACTTGATGAATGGAGAACCCAAGGTTATGAAAATGCCAAGTTGTTTAAAGAATAAGTTAAAAGATGGCATGATAAAAGGATACAAAAGCGTGAGTTTAATGTAGGTGATTATGGCTATATTCTCTGACTTTTGTGAAAAGATTTGTGAGGTTTTCATGGATGATTTTTCCGTCTATGGATCCTCTTTTGATGATTGCTTGAGCAATCTTGATCGAGTTTTGCAGAGATGTGAAGAAACTAATCTTGTCTTGAATTGGGAAAAGTGCCACTTTATGGTTAATGAAGGTATTGTCTTGGGGCATAAAGTTTCTGAAAGAGGTATTGAAGTTGATAAAGCCAAGGTTGATGCTATTGAAAAGATGCCATGTCCCAAGGACATCAAAGGTATAAGAAGTTTCCTCGGTCACGCCGGATTTTATAGGAGGTTCATTAAGGACTTCTCAAAAATTTCTCAGCCTCTGACTAATTTATTACAAAAATATATATCATTTGTCTTTGGTGATGATTGTGTAGAAGCACTTGAAATACTTAAGAAAGCATTAATCTCTGCACCTATTGTACAGCCACCTGATTGGAATTTACCCTTTGAAATTATGTGTGATGCTACTGATTATGCTGTAGGTGCTATTCTAGGGCAGAGAGTTGATAAGAAATTAAATGTTATCCATTATGCTAGTAAGACTATAGACAATGCTCAAAGAAATTATGCTACTACTGAAAAAGAATTCTTAGCAGTTGTATTTGCTTGTGATAAGTTCAGACCTTATATTGTTGATTCTAAAGTAACTATTCACACTGATCATGCTGCTATTAAATATCTGATGGAAAAGAAAGATGCTAAACCTAGACATATTAGATGGGTTCTCTTGCTACAAGAATTTGATTTGCATATTGTTGATAGAAAGGGAGCTGAGAACCCCATTGCAGACAACTTGTCTAGGCTAGAAAATGTTCTTGATGACCCACTACCTATTGATGATAGCTTTCCTGATGAACAATTAAATGTTATAAGTACTTCTCGTAGCACTCCATGGTATGATGATTATGCTAATTATATTGTCGCAAAATTTATACCACCTAGTTTCACATATCAGCAAAAGAAAAAAGTTTTTCTATGATTTGAGACATTACTTTTGGGATGACCCACATCTTTATAAAGAAGGAGTAGATGGTGTTATTAGACGTTGTGTACATGAGCATGAACAGGAACAGATCCTACGCAAGTGTCACTCCGAAGCTTATGGCGGACACCACGCTGGAGATAGAACTGCACATAAGGTATTGCAATCTGGTTTTTATTGGCCTACTCTCTTCAAGGATGCCCGTAAGTTTGTCTTATCTTGTGATGAATGTCAAAGAATTGGTAATCTTAGTAGACATCAAGAAATGCCTATGAATTATTCACCTGTTATTGAACCATTTGATGTTTGGGGCTTTGATTATATGGGACCTTTTCCTGCCTCTAATGGATATACACATATTTTAGTTGCTGTTGATTACGTTACTAAGTGGGTAGAAGCTATTCCAACTGGTAGTGCTGATCATAACACCTCTATTAAGATGGTTAAAGAAGTTATTTTTCCGAGGTTTGGAGTCCCTAGATATTTAATGACTGATGGTGGTTCACGTTTTATTCACGGTGCTTTCCGTAAAATGCTTTCTAAGTATGATGTTAATCATAGAATTGCATCTCCTTATCACCCACAGTCTAGTGGTCAAGTAGAATTGAGTAATAGAGAGCTCAAATTAATTTTGCAAAAGACTGTTAATAGATCTAGAAAGAATTGGTCCAAGAAACTTGATGATGCATTATGGGCCTGTAGAACTACATACAAAAATCCTATGGGTATTTCTCCGTATAAAATGGTTTATGCAAAAGCATGTCACTTACCTCTCGAACAAGAACATAAGGCTTATTGGGCTATTAAAGAGCTTAACTATGATTTCAAACTTGCTGGTGAGAAGAGGTTATTTGATATTAGCTCACTTGATGAATGGAGAACCCAAGGTTATGAAAATGCCAAGTTGTTTAAAGAATAAGTTAAAAGATGGCATGATAAAAGGATACAAAAGCGTGAGTTTAATGTAGGTGATTATGGCTATATTCTCTGACTTTTGTGAAAAGATTTGTGAGGTTTTCATGGATGATTTTTCCGTCTATGGATCCTCTTTTGATGATTGCTTGAGCAATCTTGATCGAGTTTTGCAGAGATGTGAAGAAACTAATCTTGTCTTGAATTGGGAAAAGTGCCACTTTATGGTTAATGAAGGTATTGTCTTGGGGCATAAAGTTTCTGAAAGAGTTATTGAAGTTGATAAAGCCAAGGTTGATGCTATTGAAAAGATGCCATGTCCCAAGGACATCAAAGGTATAAGAAGTTTCCTCGGTCACGCCGGATTTTATAGGAGGTTCATTAAGGACTTCTCAAAAATTTCTCAGCCTCTGACTAATTTATTACAAAAATATATATCATTTGTCTTTGGTGATGATTGTGTAGAAGCACTTGAAATACTTAAGAAAGCATTAATCTCTGCACCTATTGTACAGCCACCTGATTGGAATTTACCCTATGAAATTATGTGTGATGCTACTGATTATGCTGTAGGTGCTATTCTAGGGCAGAGAGTTGATAAGAAATTAAATGTTATCCATTATGCTAGTAAGACTATAGACAATGCTCAAAGAAATTATGCTACTACTGAAAAAGAATTCTTAGCAGTTGTATTTGCTTGTGATAAGTTCAGACCTTATATTGTTGATTCTAAAGTAACTATTCACACTGATCATGCTGCTATTAAATATCTGATGGAAAAGAAAGATGCTAAACCTAGACATATTAGATGGGTTCTCTTGCTACAAGAATTTGATTTGCATATTGTTGATAGAAAGGGAGCTGAGAACCCCATTGCAGACAACTTGTCTAGGCTAGAAAATGTTCTTGATGACCCACTACCTATTGATGATAGCTTTCCTGATGAACAATTAAATGTTATAAGTACTTCTCGTAGCACTCCATGGTATGATGATTATGCTAATTATATTGTCGCAAAATTTATACCACCTAGTTTCACATATCAGCAAAAGAAAAAAGTTTTTCTATGATTTGAGACATTACTTTTGGGATGACCCACATCTTTATAAAGAAGGAGTAGATGGTGTTATTAGACGTTGTGTACATGAGCATGAACAGGAACAGATCCTACGCAAGTGTCACTCCGAAGCTTATGGCGGACACCACGCTGGAGATAGAACTGCACATAAGGTATTGCCATCTGGTTTTTATTGGCCTACTCTCTTCAAGGATGCCCGTAAGTTTGTCTTATCTTGTGATGAATGTCAAAGAATTGGTAATCTTAGTAGACATCAAGAAATGCCTATGAATTATTCACCTGTTATTGAACCATTTGATGTTTGGGGCTTTGATTATATGGGACCTTTTCCTGCCTCTAATGGATATACACATATTTTAGTTGCTGTTGATTACGTTACTAAGTGGGTAGAAGCTATTCCAACTGGTAGTGCTGATCATAACACCTCTATTAAGATGGTTAAAGAAGTTATTTTTCCGAGGTTTGGAGTCCCTAGATATTTAACGACTGATGGTGGTTCACGTTTTATTCATGGTGCTTTCCGTAAAATGCTTTCTAAGTATGATGTTAATCATAGAATTGCATCTCCTTATCACCCACAGTCTAGTGGTCAAGTAGAATTGAGTAATAGAGAGCTCAAATTAATTTTGCAAAAGACTGTTAATAGATCTAGAAAGAATTGGTCCAAGAAACTTGATGATGCATTATGGGCCTGTAGAACTACATACAAAAATCCTATGGGTATTTCTCCGTATAAAATGGTTTATGCAAAAGCATGTCACTTACCTCTCGAACAAGAACATAAGGCTTATTGGGCTATTAAAGAGCTTAACTATGATTTCAAACTTGCTGGTGAGAAGAGGTTATTTGATATTAGCTCACTTGATGAATGGAGAACCCAAGGTTATGAAAATGCCAAGTTGTTTAAAGAATAAGTTAAAAGATGGCATGATAAAAGGATACAAAAGCGTGAGTTTAATGTAGGTGATTATGGCTATATTCTCTGACTTTTGTGAAAAGATTTGTGAGGTTTTCATGGATGATTTTTCCGTCTATGGATCCTCTTTTGATGATTGCTTGAGCAATCTTGATCGAGTTTTGCAGAGATGTGAAGAAACTAATCTTGTCTTGAATTGGGAAAAGTGCCACTTTATGGTTAATGAAGGTATTGTCTTGGGGCATAAAGTTTCTGAAAGAGGTATTGAAGTTGATAAAGCCAAGGTTGATGCTATTGAAAAGATGCCATGTCCCAAGGACATCAAAGGTATAAGAAGTTTCCTCGGTCACGCCGGATTTTATAGGAGGTTCATTAAGGACTTCTCAAAAATTTCTCGGCCTCTGACTAATTTATTACAAAAATATATATAATTTGTCTTTGGTGATGATTGTGTAGAAGCATTTGAAATACTTAAGAAAGCATTAATCTCTGCACCTATTGTACAGCCACCTGATTGGAATTTACCCTTTGAAATTATGTGTGATGCTACTGATTATGCTGTAGGTGCTATTCTAGGGCAGAGAGTTGATAAGAAATTAAATGTTATCCATTATGCTAGTAAGACTATAGACAATGCTCAAAGAAATTATGCTACTACTGAAAAAGAATTCTTAGCAGTTGTATTTGCTTGTGATAAGTTCAGACCTTATATTGTTGATTCTAAAGTAACTATTCACACTGATCATGCTGCTATTAAATATCTGATGGAAAAGAAAGATGCTAAACCTAGACATATTAGATGGGTTCTCTTGCTACAAGAATTTGATTTGCATATTGTTGATAGAAAGGGAGCTGAGAACCCCATTGCAGACAACTTGTCTAGGCTAGAAAATGTTCTTGATGACCCACTACCTATTGATGATAGCTTTCCTGATGAACAATTAAATGTTATAAGTACTTCTCGTAGCACTCCATGGTATGATGATTATGCTAATTATATTGTCGCAAAATTTATACCACCTAGTTTCACATATCAGCAAAAGAAAAAAGTTTTTCTATGATTTGAGACATTACTTTTGGGATGACCCACATCTTTATAAAGAAGGAGTAGATGGTGTTATTAGACGTTGTGTACATGAGCATGAACAGGAACAGATCCTACGCAAGTGTCACTCCGAAGCTTATGGCGGACACCACGCTGGAGATAGAACTGCACATAAGGTATTGCAATCTGGTTTTTATTGGCCTACTCTCTTCAAGGATGCCCGTAAGTTTGTCTTATCTTTGTGATGAATGTCAAAGAATTGGTAATATTAGTAGACATCAAGAAATGCCTATGAATTATTCACCTGTTATTGAACCATTTGATGTTTGGGGCTTTGATTATATGGGACCTTTTCCTACCTCTAATGGATATACACATATTTTAGTTGCTGTTGATTACGTTACTAAGTGGGTAGAAGCTATTCCAACTGGTAGTGCTGATCATAACACCTCTATTAAGATGCTTAAAGAAGTTATTTTTCCGAGGTTTGGAGTCCCTAGATATTTAATGACTGATGGTGGTTCACGTTTTATTCATGGTGCTTTCCGTAAAATGCTTTCTAAGTATGATGTTAATCATATAATTGCATCTCCTTATCACCCACAGTCTAGTGGTCAAGTAGAATTGAGTAATAGAGAGCTCAAATTAATTTTGCAAAAGACTGTTAATAGATCTAGAAAGAATTGGTCCAAGAAACTTGATGATGCATTATGGTCCTATAGAACTACATACAAAAATCCTATGGGTATGTCTCCGTATAAAATGGTTTATGGAAAAGCATGTCACTTACCTCTCGAACTAGAACATAAGGCTTATTGGGCTATTAAAGAGCTTAACAATGATTTCAAACTTGCTGGTGAGAAGAGGTTATTTGATATTAGCTCACTTGATGAATGGAGAACCCAAGCTTATGAAAATGCCAAGTTGTTTAAAGAATAAGTTAAAAGATGGCATGATAAAAGGATACAGAAGCGTGAGTTTAATGTAGGTGATTATGGCTATATTCTCTGACTTTTGTGAAAAGATTTGTGAGGTTTTCATGGATGATTTTTCCGTCTATGGATCCTCTTTTGATGATTGCTTGAGCAATCTTGATCGAGTTTTGCAGAGATGTGAAGAAACTAATCTTGTCTTGAATTGGGAAAAGTGCCACTTTATGGTTAATGAAGGTATTGTCTTGGGGCATAAAGTTTCTGAAAGAGGTATTGAAGTTGATAAAGCCAAGGTTGATGCTATTGAAAAGATGCCATGTCCCAAGGACATCAAAGGTATAAGAAGTTTCCTCGGTCACGCCGGATTTTATAGGAGGTTCATTAAGGACTTCTCAAAAATTTATCGGCCTCTGACTAATTTATTACAAAAATATATATCATTTGTCTTTGCTGATGATTGTGTAGAAGCATTTGAAATACTTAAGAAAGCATTAATCTCTGCACCTATTGTACAGCCACCTGATTGGAATTTACCCTTTGAAATTATGTGTGATGCTACTGATTATGCTGTAGGTGCTATTCTAGGGCAGAGAGTTGATAAGAAATTAAATGTTATCCATTATGCTAGTAAGACTATAGACAATGCTCAAAGAAATTATGCTACTACTGAAAAAGAATTCTTAGCAGTTGTATTTGCTTGTGATAAGTTCAGACCTTATATTGTTGATTCTAAAGTAACTATTCACACTGATCATGCTGCTATTAAATATCTGATGGAAAAGAAAGATGCTAAACCTAGACATATTAGATGGGTTCTCTTGCTACAAGAATTTGATTTGCATATTGTTGATAGAAAGGGAGCTGAGAACCCCATTGCAGACAACTTGTCTAGGCTAGAAAATGTTCTTGATGACCCACTACCTATTGATGATAGCTTTCCTGATGAACAATTAAATGTTATAAGTACTTCTTGTATCACTCCATGGTATGATGATGATGCTAATTATATTGTCGCAAAATTTATACCACCTAGTTTCACATATCAGCAAAAGAAAAAAGTTTTTCTATGATTTGAGACATTACTTTCGGGATGACCCACATCTTTATAAAGAAGGAGTAGATGGTGTTATTAGACGTTGTGTACATGAGCATGAACAGGAACTGATCCTACGCAAGTGTCACTCCAAAGCTTATGGCGGACACCACGCTGGAGATAGAACTGCACATAAGGTATTGCAATCTGGTTTTTATTGGCCTACTCTCTTCAAGGATGCCCGTAAGTTTGTCTTATCTTGTGATGAATGTCAAAGAATTGGTAATACTAGTAGACATCAAGAAATGCCTATGAATTATTCACCTGTTATTGAACCATTTGATGTTTGGGGCTTTGATTATATGGGACCTTTTCCTGCCTCTAATGGATATACACATATTTTAGTTGCTGTTGATTACGTTACTAAGTGGGTAGAAGCTATTCCAACTGGTAGTGCTGATCATAACACCTCTATTAAGATGCTTAAAGAAGTTATTTTTCCGAGGTTTGGAGTCCCTAGATATTTAATGACTGATGGTGGTTCACGTTTTATTCATGGTGCTTTCCGTAAAATGCTTTCTAAGTATGATGTTAATCATAGAATTGCATCTCCTTATCACCCACAGTCTAGTGGTCAAGTAGAATTGAGTAATAGAGAGCTCAAATTAATTTTGCAAAAGACTGTTAATAGATCTAGAAAGAATTGGTCCAAGAAACTTGATGATGAATTATGGGCCTATAGAACTACATACAAAAATCCTATGGGTATGTCTCCGTATAAAATGGTTTATGGAAAAGCATGTCACTTACCTCTCAAACTAGAACATAAGGCTTATTGGGCTATTAAAGAGGTTAACTATGATCTCAAACTTGCTGGTGAGAAGAGGTTATTTGATATTAGCTCACTTGATGAATGGAGAACCCAAGCTTATGAAAATGCCAAGTTGTTTAAAGAATAAGTTAAAAGATGGCATGATAAAAGGATACAAAAGCGTGAGTTTAATGTAGGTGATTATGGTTATATTCTCTGACTTTTGTGAAAAGATTTGTGAGGTTTTCATTGATGATTTTTTCGTCTATGGATCCTCTTTTGATGATTGCTTGAGCAATCTTGATCGAGTTTTGCAGAGATGTGAAGAAACTAATCTTGTCTTGAATTGGGAAAAGTGCCACTTTATGGTTAATGAAGGTATTGTCTTGGGGCATAAAGTTTCTGAAAGAGGTATTGAAGTTGATAAAGCCAAGGTTGATGCTATTGAAAAGATGCCATGTCCCAAGGACATCAAAGGTATAAGAAGTTTCCTCGGTCACGCCGGATTTTATAGGAGGTTCATTAAGGACTTCTCAAAAATTTCTCGGCCTCTGACTAATTTATTACAAAAATATATATCATTTGCCTTTGGTGATGATTGTGTAGAAGCATTTGAAATACTTAAGAAAGCATTAATCTCTGCACCTATTGTACAGCCACCTGATTGGAATTTACCCTTTGAAATTATGTGTGATGCTACTGATTATGCTGTAGGTGCTATTCTAGGGCAGAGAGTTGATAAGAAATTAAATGTTATCCATTATGCTAGTAAGAGTCTAGACAATGCTCAAAGAAATTATGCTACTACTGAAAAAGAATTCTTAGCAGTTGTATTTGCTTGTGATAAGTTCAGACCTTATATTGTTGATTCTAAAGTAACTATTCACACTGATCATGCTGCTATTAAATATCTGATGGAAAAGAAAGATGCTAAACCTAGACATATTAGATGGGTTCTCTTGCTACAAGAATTTGATTTGCATATTGTTGATAGAAAGGGAGCTGAGAACCCCGTTGCAGACAACTTGTCTAGGCTAGAAAATGTTCTTGATGGCCCACTACCTATTGATGATAGCTTTCCTAATGAACAATTAAATGTTATAAGTACTTCTCGTAGCACTCCATGGTATGATGATTATGCTAATTATATTGTCGCAAAATTTATACCACCTAGTTTCACATATCAGCAAAAGAAAAAAGTTTTTCTATGATTTGAGACATTACTTTTGGGATGACCCACATCTTTATAAAGAAGGAGTAGATGGTGTTATTAGACGTTGTGTACCTGAGCATGAACAGGAACAGATCCTACGCAAGTGTCACTCCGAAGCTTATGGAGGAGACCACGCTGGAGATAGAACTACACATAAGGTATTGCAATCTGGTTTTTATTGGCCTACTCTCTTCAAGGATGCCCGTAAGTTTGTCTTATCTTGTGATGAATGTCAAAGAATTGGTAATATTCGTAGACATCAAGAAATGCCTATGAATTATTCACTTGTTATTGAACCATTTGATGTTTGGGGCTTTGATTATATGGGACCTTTTCCTGCCTCTAATGGATATACACATATTTTAGTTGCTGTTGATTACGTTACTAAGTGGGTAGAAGCTATTCCAACTAGTAGTGCTGATCATAACACCTCTATTAAGATGCTTAAAGAAGTTATTTTTCCGAGGTTTGGAGTCCCTAGATATTTAATGACTGATGGTGGTTCACATTTTATTCATGGTGCTTTCCGTAAAATGCTTGCTAAGTATGATGTTAATCATAGTATTGCATCTCCTTATCACCCACAGTCTAGTGGTCAAGTAGAATTGAGTAATAGAGAGCTCAAATTAATTTTGCAAAAGACTGTTAATAGATCTAGAAAGAATTGGTCCAAGAAACTTGATGATGCATTATGGGCCTATAGAACTACATACAAAAATCCTATGAGTATGTGCCGGGGTTTCTGATCCACGGACACCTATGGGACCGGCGGACCGGGTCCCTTTCGGTTCGGCGGGGGGTGGAGATTGCGCAAAGAGCAGATCGAGGCGAAGCACGCGGGCGGTTGGTCGTGCGAAGAGTAAATCGAGGCGAAGCACGCGAGCGATTTACCCAGGTTCGGGCCGCACGGATGCGTAAAACCCTACTCCTGCTTTGTGGTTTGGTATTGATTTCTAGCTCGGGAGCGCGGGGTGCTACAGTACACACCGGCGACTAGCGAGACTGAGCGTGGGCGTTGGAATGGCCTCCTCCCGAAGGCTCTCAAAATGGCCGACCCCCCTCTACGTTGCACACGGGCCTCCTTTTATACTCAAGGGGTTACCGACATAGAGCAACGGGGGCCAAGGGCAAAAATGGAAAGGGTGCCACGGATAGGCACAGCTAGGTGCTGTAGTAGGCACAGCTACCCGCTACAGTGTTATCATACCTAAACCTGATGGCAGGGGACAAGGGCATTAAATGCCCGTCTGTGTCGCCTAAACAGTACCGAGAGGGACCGCTAGGGACACCACCGTTTGCCATGATGGTTATCTCGTCAGCGCCTGCTCGCCACCTCGCACCCCTAGCTGCGCAACCTCCTGCCACGTGTGCTTGGGAGGGGCCCCCAGAGCGACACGTGGTGGTTGTGCTGGAGCGCGGGCTCGGAGAGGCGGTTCCCGCGGCAAACTCCTCGCCGCGGTCGTCGTTTTGTCGCGTCCGGGAGCTTGTCGCTCACCGGGTCTTGCCGGGACGCATGGCGCGTCGCGGCAGGTTTTCTTGGTATGCCTGGGTTGGCCTTCCCGGCAAGCTCCTCTTGCCGGGGTCTCGTTTCCTTCCCCACAAGCTCCCCTTGCCGGGGCCTTGAGATGCTTTTGATAGCTTTCCCGGCAAGCTCCTCTCGCCGGGGTCTTGTCTTGGATACTTTGTTCTTGAATGGTCTTCGAAGTAGCCACGGAGGACCCTGGCGGTTACCCGGCAAGCCTTGCCGCGGGGATGCTGCGACTGCCCATGCACAAGTTCGGGGTACTAGGGTACCCCTACCTTAGTACACCGACAGGAGCCCCCGGGCCTAGGCCAGACACGGTGCCGAGCGCTGTTGGGCCAGGCCCAAAACAGTGCACGGGCACGCGCGGCCTAGGTCACGCCGTACATCTCTCCGCTTCCACCGCGCACGCCCAGAACGGCGCGCGTCAAACGCGGCGTTGTGGGTGACGTGGGCGGCGTGCGCGGGGCTAAGCCCCGCGGGCATGCGTCAGGCCATGATGAAGGGGACGGTTTACGCCTCCTTCTTAAACGGAGGTAGGCGTGGTGCATTTACTGGACGGAGCCGGTGCGCGGTTTCCGAGGCACCCACTCCCCGCGATCGCGGGGTGGGGTGAGGCCGCCTCATTCGCCACCTCGGTTCCGCATCTTCGCCACGCGGCTCCCATGCGCTTGGGGTCGTGGACGGTGGAAGTGGGAATCTGGGCCGCCGCGGGCAGTGGCAGCGGGTCGGCCCCGACTCCCTGCCCTTCCCGTGCATCGATTGGCTGAGAGGGGCGGCTGAGCCCCCACCTCGCTCCTTTATAAAGAGCGGGAGGGGAGCACGGAAGCCCGCACTCTTCCATCTCCTCCCTTCTTCAGCTTCTGCTCCCCTTCCTCTCATCTGCTATGGAGAAAGGGAACCCTGGCCCTTCATCGGTGGTGGCAAGGGTCGCCGCCAGACAGCGCGCCTCTCCCTCTCCCGCGCCCGTGGTGGCGGAGCCAGCCATAAGGGGAAGAGGGAGGGGGCGAGGTCGTGGGCGAGGTCGAGCGCGAGGTCGAGGCGCTCGGGGAAGAGGCGGACGGGGCGGCGCGCCAGCTTCCCCTCCGCCAGCGGTTCCTCTCCCCACGGCGGTCCATATAGGGGACAACCCTTGCGAGTTCTTCGTCAGGCTGCGCCGGGCGCCTCGTCGTCGCCTCCGGCTCCCATCTCTGTTCGCGAGCGCGATGGGGTCGGACCCGCCCGAGACACTGAGGCTGCACATGAGGGGCTGTGGGATCAGCGGCACACGAGTCCGCGTTGTATTCCCAGCCCCTAATGTGATCTATCTTGACCAAGGGTGGAAGACGTTCGCCCGGATCCACAGCCTGATGGGGGGGGGTTACCCTCCATTTCAAGCTGATGGAGGGTGATCTCCTCTCCTTCAAGGCCTTCGGGTGCTTCGGCACTCAGGCGAAGTGCTGCGTGGACAGCTCCTCCGATAGCGAAGGCTCCCCCTCGAGCGAGAGTGACGAGGAGGGGAGCGACAGCGACGATGAAGGGAGCGGGCGGCGGGATGGCGGGTCCGACTAGGTGTCGGACGCCGCTCCGCGCGGCACCAGCGACCCCATCATCCGTGTCGCCGGCTCCTTCAGCTCCCCGGGGGCGTCTCCTTGGGCGACTGGCGTAGGGAGGCTGCGGAAGGGGAAGAGGGCTGGCGGCAAGGCCGTCAGGTCGAAGTACGAGGACGTGGTGCCCTCGACAGCGTGCTGACGTCCTGCCGCCCCGTCTTCGAGCCCCGCTTCCGGCGTCGCCATCACCGTCAAGCCCTCGGTCGGCCCCCCGGGATGTTCTCTTGGTGTCTTCTGGCACCCCTGGCTCGCCTAGGCGCCCCTTTTCCCCTTTTCGCCTCCTTGACCTACCTCCTGAAGAGAGGGACAGGAAAGGGATTACCGGCACCTTATCTTTTTAATTTGTAAGCCCTCGGGCCTTAGCTGCATCTAAAACTTGTAATCCTCTCTTTCATGTTTTTCATCCTCTATGGACTGTACCTGAGTGGGATGTTTTTTAATGAAAAGGGGATGTTTGCCGGGTTATTTGCCTCGCGGGTCGAACCCACGCCAAGGAGCAAATCCTTAGTATCCCTCAGACAGACATTCCAGGCAACAGGCCCTGCCGCCTTCCCACGTCGCTCGACCTTCCTCACGCCTTTGACGGAGGCGAGAACGAGGTGGGTGCGGCCTCCTCGTTTCATCCCTTTGCTGTCACGGCTACGACCAAACTTGGCCCCGGGAACGCGCTCCAGGGCCTAGAGTTGGGGGAGCACGACAGTTTTCGGGAAGAAACGCGGTTTCACATTCCCCAGTCCATAAGAGGATGCATGATGAGGGATGAAAGACTTATCTGATTTTGCAGCCCCCGGCAACTCTGGCTTGCCGGGAACGGATATTGGTACCCGTAACCCTCGACAATATTGGCTTGCCGGGGCTCAGGTGCCGGCGCGCCCTTCTTCTCCTTTTCTTCCTCAAGCGGTCTGGCCAGGATATGCGAGCCCTGCGAACGAAAGAAGAGCAAAGGGACGGACACTCGACCTCTAAGTTAGGGGTTAGCCGCTGTTAGGCACTATCAACCCTAACCAAGGACAAGACTCAACCTAGCATGCATGCTATAACCCCGGGGTGGCAGCGCTTCATTTACTGGTGCTCAGGGTCTGCGCCTGGCTCTGTACAAAGGATTACATGCAACAGCGGCAAGACTTGTACAGAAAGGTGGTTGCCGGGCAAGGCCCGACAACCGCGCCTTACGGGTAAAACTTATGAAGATGCTCGATGTTCCAGGAGTTGCTCACTGGAATGCCATCTTCGATCTCAAGGCGGACAGCGCCAGGCCTTGTGACTCGTTTCACCCGGTAAGGGCCTTCCCACTTCGGCGTCAACTTGTTGGAATTCTTGGCCGACTGAACGCGCCGAAGAACAAGGTCGCCTTCCTCGAGGCTTCTGGCGTTAACTTTGCGGCTATGGTAGCGGCGCAAAGCTTGCTGGTAGCGAGCAGCTCGCACAGCGGCCTGAAGACGATCTTCCTCAAGGAGCAGCGCGTCATCTTGCCACAGCTGCTCTTGCTCAAGCTCATCGTAAGCGAGCACTCGAGGTGACCCGTATATGAGTTCCATGGGGATAACTGCCTCTGCTCCATAGACTAGAACAAAGGGTGTCTGTCCGGTGGCTCGATTTGGCGTCGTTCTGATCGACCAAAGAACCACCGGTAGCTCCTCGATCCAGTTCCTTCCGCACTCGTACAACCTGTCGAAAGTTCTGGTCTTGAGCCCGCGCAGCACTTCGGCGTTCGCCCTCTCCGCTTGACCGTTGCTCCTTGGGTGAGCAACAGAAGCGAAGCAGACCTTGGTGCCGAGATCTTGGACGTACTGCATGAAGGCGTGGCTCGTGAATTGTGTACCGTTGTCGGTGATTATCCTGTTGGGGATCCCGAAGCGGCAAACAATCGACCTGAAGAACTTGACGGCTGACTGTGCGGTCACCTTCCTCACCGGTTCCACTTCCGGCCACTTCGTGAACTTGTCGATTGCGACGTACAAGTACTCAAAGCCCCCGACAGCTCGGGGGAAGGGGCCGAGGATGTCGAGCCCCCAGACCGAAAATGGCCAGGATAAAGGGATCGTCTGGAGAGCTTGAGCTGGCTAGTGTATCTGCTTGGAATGGAACCGGCACGCTTCACACTTGGTTACTTGTGCAGTTGCATCCTGGAGGGTTGTTGGATAGAAGAAACCTTGCCGGAATGCTTTGCTGACGAGTGCTCTTGCGCCAATGTGGTGTCCACATATGCCTCCATGTATCTCTGCCAACAGCTTTTGTCTGTCTTCCCGGGGAATAGACCTCAATTTCACACCGTTGAGTCTTCTTCTGTATAGTGTCTTGTCGACGAACTGGTACATACTTGACTGCCGGGCTACTCTTTCAGCTTCTTCTTGCTCTTCGGGAAGTTCTCCTGTCTGAAGGAAACGGACAATCTGCTGCGCCCATGTCGGAGCTTGTGGCTCGACAACAAGGACTAAAGGCAACTCTGCTACTGCGGGAACATCCGCTTCTACGGCGAGAAGCTGTGTCTCTGCCGGAGCGTGACGTTCCGCGACAAGCCTGTCGGGAGCTTCTGCTTCAACGGAACAAGCCTTGGGGCTTGCCGGAGCAGACCGCTCCTTAGCGCCTTCGACGTTGATCTTAGGGACCTTCTTGGCGGCGGCTTCTGGAAGCTCTGCCGGCAAACGGTTGCCAGAAATCAACTTCCTCTTCTTGCTTTGTCCAGTTGATGGTGTTACGGACGGTTGAGTCAGCTTGAGTGCAAAGGTCCCTGGTTCCACAGGTAACTTAAGTGCGGCGCACTTCGACAGGCCATCTACAATGGCGTTCTGAGTTCCTGGAACGTGCTCCATTTGCAAGCCGTCAAAGCGCTCTTCCAGCTTTCTCACTTCGTCAACGTAAGCTTCCATCAACGGACTCTGATAATTCTTGTTTACTTGGCGGACGACAAGCTGTGAGTCACCCCTGACAATGAGCTTCTTGATCCCAAGGTCTGCCGCGATCCGGAGACCGGCAAGCAATCCCTCATACTCCGCAGTATTGTTTGTTGCTTGCTCCTTGGGAAAGTGCATCTGGACTATGTACTTGAGGTGCTCTCCGGTGGGTGCGATAAGCAGCACACCAGCGCCGGCGCCTTGCAGCGAAAAGGCACCATCAAAGTACATCAGCTACTCTTTGCTTGCCTCCTTGTCGGGGATGGTCGTTTCTGGAATTTCTTCATCTGGTGTTGGCGTCCATTCTGCTATAAATTCTGCCAATGCTCTGCTCTGGATAGTTGAAGTGCTTTCAAACTTGAGACCAAAGCTTGACAGTTCCAGTGCCCACTCAACAATCCTGCCTGTCGCCTCTGGATTCTGCAGTATCCTCTTCAGCGGAAAGCGAGTGACAACTGTGATCTCATGTGCTTGGAAGTAATGGCGCAACTTTCTCGAGGCCATGAGAAGGCCGAAAAGCAATTTCTTCACACCAGAGTACCTTGACCTAGCCCCCTGCAGGAGGGAATTGACAAAGTAAACTGGGCGCTGCACCATTTTCTTCCGCGTCTCCTCATGCATCTGCGCAGATCCATCTTTGTCGGGACCAGAGCTTGTCGGGGAAGCCCCCTGCTTGTCGCTGGATGCGCTTGCCGCGGTTGCTGGCTCATATCTGCCTCCCTCTCTGCTACCAATGCAGCACTAACCACTTGATTGGTTGCCGCTATGTACAGCAGCAACTTCTCTTGTGGCTTAGGCGCGACAAGTATTGGAGGGGAGGACAGGTATCTCTTCAGGTCTTGCAGCGCAGCCTCCGCTTCCGGAGTCCATTTCATTGGACCTGCCTTTTTCAATAATTTGAAAAATGGCAGGGCGCGCTCAGCAGACCGAGAAATAAACCTGCTGAGAGCATCCACGCAACCGGCAAGTTTCTGTACATCCTTGACGCGCTTTGGTGCTTCAATTTGCTCAATGGCCTTGATCTTGTCGGGGTTGGCTTCAATTCCCCGCTAAGACACGAAGAACCCGAGAAGCTTGCCGGAGGGAACTCCGAACACGCACTTCTCTGGGTTGAGGTTGAGGCTGATCTTGCGCAGATTTGCGAAGGTCTCGTCCAAATCTTGAACCAGGGTTGCTCTGTCCTTGCTCTTGACCACTATATCATCCATGTAGGCTTCCACATTTCTGTGTATTTGTGGCTCAAGAGCAATATGGACTACTCTTGCAAATGTTGAACCAGCATTTTTTAATCCGAAAGGCATCCGTACAAAGCAGTACGTGCCACATGGAGTAATAAATGCGGTCTTCTCCTCATCCTCTTCTGCCATGAAGATTTGATGATACCCTGAGTACGCGTCAAGAAATGAAAGCAAATCACATCCGGCTGTGGAGTCAACAATCTGGTCGATGCGCGGCAAAGGAAACGGGTCTTTGGGACAAGCTTTGTTAACATCGGTGAAATCGATACAAAGCCTCCATTTCCCGTTTGCCTTGCGCACGACTACAGGATTGGCCAACCACGTGGGATGGAGCACTCCTCTGATGAGGCCTGCTGCTTCCAGTTTCTTGATCTCTTCTGCAATGAATTCTTGGCGCTCCATTGCCTGCTTCCTGACTTTCTGCTTGACGGGCCGCGCGTGGGGACAAACGGCAAGGTGGTGCTCAATCAGTTTCCTGGGAACACCGGGGATGTCAGACGGCTTCCATGCAAACACGTCAACATTCGCCCATAGGAAAGTAACGAGCGCGCTTTCCTATTTAGGGTCAAGCGTGGCACTGATGGTGAAGGTACCACCAGCGCCGTCCACCTTGGCGGATACCCTCTTCGTCTCTGGCGGAGCTGCCATCGTCTTCTTGCACTTGCCGGTGGAGCTCGATGGTGCGCCCTCGACGGCAGCGCAACACTCCGAAGAGGCGCACTTGCCGGAGTGGGCATCAGAACTCTTGCCGGGCTTGGTCCTCCTGGAGCTCGATGGTGCGTCCTCAACGGCAGCGCTGCACTCCGAAGAGGTGTGCTTGCCGGAGTAGGCACCAGAACTCTTGCTGGACTTGGTCTTCTTGGTCCCGGGAGCTTCAGCGGCAAGTGGATCGCGGTCTGCCGTGGCTGCTGCTTCCCGGTAGATCTTGTCGGCACAGATAAGAGCATCCTTCTTGTCGCCAGGGACAGAAATGACGCTTATCGGGCCTGGCATCTTCAGCACGTTATACGCGTAGTGAGAGGCCGCCATGAACTTGGCGAGTACCGGACGGCCAAGTATCCCATTGTAAGGCAATGGGATATCGGCAACGTCGAATGTGACCCTCTCAGTCCTGAAGTTTAATTCGCTGCCGAATGTTACCGGCAGCGTGACCTTCCCCTTCGGCTTGCTCCTACCCGGATTGATTCCTTGATATGTGCCGGTCTCTTCGAGCTCGCTGTCAGGGATCTGGAGTTTTTGGAGTACAGCGGAGGAGATCAGGTTTAAGCCGGCCTCGCCGTCAACTAGCATCTTGGTGACTTTGAGGTTGCGGATAGTTGGCGAAACCAACATCGACAGACACCCGACCGCGGTTGTGCAATCAGGGTGGTCCTCAATGTCAAAGATGATAGGCGTGCTGGACCACTTCAGAAGCTTGCGCGATTCGATGGGTGGTTCTGCTGCATTGACTTCCCGCACCCACTGTTTGAGTTGGCGGTGCGAGGTATGCAGGGAAGCACCCCCGTCAACGCACAAGACCTCTATGGCTTACTGAAACTCCTGCTCACTGGTCTCAACGTCATCCATGTCTTCATCCTCATCGTCGTCTTCGTCCTTGTCGCGACCGCGGGGAGGTCTGTCTCCTTGCCGCTGCTTGGCCTTGCCGCGGCGTCCTTCCTGGCCGGTGCGCTTCTGGCCAGGTTTCTCGGCACCCCCTTGGGCTCTCTCCTTGTCGCGCCGCTCGTACTCAGCCTTCTGTTGCTGGACAAGCTGCTCGACCTTCTTGCAGTTTTGGAGGTCGTGGCCCTTGGTGCGGTGAATCTTGCAATATTGCTTGTCGGAGCCGTCCCGCTTGTCGGCGACCGCCACTGCCTGACAGTTGGTGCACGCGGCAAGTTCCTTGCCGGAGCTACCAACTGCAGCCTTCTTGGCGCCACCTTCATCGCCGGACTGCTCAACGACCAGCACCTCGTTGCCTCTCTTCTTCCTGTTGCGCCGCCGATTTTTCTTTGCCGGGGCAGCATCCTCACTGTCAGATCTTTCCGCTCCAGTGCTTTCTCCGGGGAATTTCCTCCCTTCCTCAGCGCGTGCACACTTGTCGGCCAGGGCATATAGCTCGCTGACGTCCCGAATCTTGCATATCGCCATCTCCTCCTGCATCCTGCGGTTACGCACGTTCTGATGGAACGCGCTGATTACCGCGGAGGGGTGGATATTTAGGATGTTGTGGTGTACACGGCTGAACCTCTGGATGTACTGGCGCAGGGGCTCTCCTTCCTTCTGGACGAGCAGATGAAGATCGCTCTCTAGGCCATGAGGTTTGTGGCCGCCTGTGAAGGCGCCAACAAACTGATGGCACAGGTCAGCCCAGGAGGATATGGAGTTGTCCGGCAAGTGCATGAGCCAGGACCTGACATTGGGCTTGAGCACCAACGGGAAGTAGTTGGCAAGGATCTTGTCGTCCCGTCCCCCAGCAGCCTGCACCGCGATGGTGTAGACGCTGAGGAACTCCGACGGATGCAACTTGCCGTCGTACTTCTCTGGTACATCTGGCTTGAAGTTCTTCGTACTGGGCCACTGGACTTGCCGCAGCTCACGAGTGAACGCAGGGCAACCTACCGGGTACGGCAAGTCGCCTGGTTCCCCTGGCGCATGCATGTCAACAGAGGGCCCAGCGTGCTGGTCTGATTGACGTCGCGCTTCTCTCCGACGCTCGATGCGAGTACGAGCGTCTTCCCGCTGCCGTTCTTGAAGAACTTGGCGCTGGTCGCGACGAGCTCGGGGATCTGACGACGCGGTGGAGTCACTGTCGAGGTGGATCCGGCGAGTCGGCGACCTCGGCCTTCGGGGTGGGGAGTGCACAGTAGTTGCACCCCCACCAGTCTTGTCACCACCGGCTCGTACCTGGCTGACTCACTGCGGCTGCGACGCGCTCGGCTGCCGAGGAGTGTCGCCGTTGGCGAAGCCGATGAGACTCTGGATAGTGGCCCTCCAGTCGTCGATCTTGTACGGTGCTGGGGGGTAGTCGAGGAGCAGCTGAGCTCGCGCCAAAGCTTCGGCTGCGGTGGCGGGCGGCGGTAGCGAATGGTGCAAGGAGCGGGACATGCTCGGACTTCTAACCACGTTAGAAGGAGCAGCGTCCCGTCCAGGCGACCGCGTGTCGCTCGCGCCAGCAGGTTGACGTGCATGGTGGTCCGGAGCGCTCCGAGATCCACCAGCCCGATCCGGATCCAGCGAGCGCATGGTACCGTGAGTACCATGACGCTGCCGGTCCCGCGCCTCCTGAGATGGGCGCGGTGCATGCACGGACGCCGAGGTCTTGGAGTGCGCCCGGTCGTTGTGGGAGCCGGCTACGCCGCCGATGGGCAGCGCAGCCTTGCCCTGGGACCTGGCGGCACCGCGAGTTCCCTCGTCGACGCGTGTTCCTCCGCCGGCGCCTGCCCCACCGGCCGTTTGCACCGGCGGTGGTTGGTTCGGCGCGGACGGAGCAGCTGCCTCCGAAACCTTCTTCTTCGGCGGCATGTTGACGAAGATGATGAAGATCTTGCCCGAGAGGACGCCGGTTCTGAGGACGATGAAGGTCTAGCCCGCGAGGACACCGGATCTGGTTCGCACAACTTCGACGCCCCCTACCTGGCGCGCCAAAGATGCCGGGGTTTCTGATCCACGGACACCTATGGGACCGGCGGACCGGGTCCCTTTCGGTTCGGCGGGGGGCAGAGGTTGCGCAAAGAGCAGATCGAGGCGAAGCACGCGGGCGGTTGGTCGTGCGAAGAGTAAATCGAGGCGAAGCACGCGAGCGATTTACCCAGGTTTGGGCCGCACGGATGCGTAAAACCCTACTCTTGCTTTGTGGTTTGGTATTGATTTCTAGCTCGGGAGCGCGGGGTGCTACAGTACACACCGGCGACTATCGAGACCGAGCGTGGGCGTTGGAATGGCCTCCTCCCGAAGGCTCTCAAAATGGCCGACCCCCCTCTACGTTGCACACGGGCCTCCTTTTATACTCAAGGGGTTACCGACATAGAGCAACGGGGGCCAAGGGCAAAAATGGAAAGGGTGCCGCGGATAGGCACAGCTAGGTGCTGTAGTAGGCACAGCTACCCGCTACAGTGTTATCATACCTAACCCTGACTGCAAGGGACAAGGGCATTAAATGCCCATCTGTGTCGCCTAAACAGTACCGAGAGGGACCGCTAGGGACACCACCGTTTGCCACAATGGTTATCTCGTCAGCGCCTGCTCGCCACCTCGCACCCCTAGCTGCGCGACCTCCTGCCACGTGTGCTTGGGAGAGGCCCCCAGAGCGACACGTGGTGGTTGTGCTGGAGCATGGGCTCGGAGAGGCGGTTCCCGCGGCAAACTCCTCGCCGCGGTCGTCGTCTTGTCGCGTCCAGGAGCTTGTCGCTCACCGGGTCTTGCCGGGACGCGTGGCGCGTCGCGGCAGGTTTTCTTGGTATGCCTGGGTTGGCCTTCCCGGCAAGCTCCTCTTGCCGGGGTCTCATTTCCTTCCTGGCAAGCTCCCCTTGCCAGGGCCTTGAGATGCTTTTGATAGCTTTCCCGGCAAGCTCCTCTCGCCGGGGTCTTGTCTTGGATACTTTGTTCTTGAATGGTCTTCGAAGTAGCCGCGGAGGACCCTGGCGGTTACCCGGCAGGCCTTGCCGCGGGGATGCTGCGACTGCCCGTGCACAAGTTCGGGGTACTAGGGTACCCCTACCTTAGTGCACCGACAGTATGTCTCCGTATAAAATGGTTTATGGAAAAGCATGTCACTTACCTCTCGAACTAGAACATAAGGCTTATTGGGCTATTAAAGAGCTTAACTATGATTTCAAACTTGCTGGTGAGAAGAGGTTATTTGATATTAGCTCACTTGATGAATGGAGAACCCAAGCTTATGAAAATGCCAAGTTGTTTAAAGAATAAGTTAAAAGATGGCATGATAAAAGGATACAAAAGCGTGAGTTTAATGTAGGTGATTATGGCTATATTCTCTGACTTTTGTGAAAAGATTTGTGAGGTTTTCATGGATGATTTTTCCATCTATGGATCCTCTTTTGATGATTGCTTGAGCAATCTTGATTGAGTTTTGCAGAGATGTGAAGAAACTAATCTTGTCTTGAATTGGGAAAAGTGCCACTTTATGGTTAATGAAGGTATTGTCTTGGGGCATAAAGTTTCTGAAAGAGGTATTGAAGTTGATAAAGCCAAGGTTGATGCTATTGAAAAGATGCCATGTCCCAAGGACATCAAAGGTATAAGAAGTTTCCTCGGTCACGCCGGATTTTATAGGAGGTTCATTAAGGACTTCTCAAAAATTTCTCGGCCTCTGACTAATTTATTACAAAAATATATATCATTTGTCTTTGGTGATGATTGTGTAGAAGCATTTGAAATACTTAAGAAAGCATTAATCTCTGCACCTATTGTATAGCCACCTGATTGGAATTTACCCTTTGGAATTATGTGTGATGCTACTGATTATGCTGTAGGTGCTATTCTAGGGCAGAGAGTTGATAAGAAATTAAATGTTATCCATTATGCTAGTAAGACTCTAGACAATGCTCAAAGAAATTATGCTACTACTGAAAAAGAATTCTTAGTAGTTGTATTTGCTTGTGATAAGTTCAGACCTTATATTGTTGATTCTAAAGTAACTATTCACACTGATCATGCTGCTATTAAATATCTGATGGAAAAGAAAGATGCTAAACCTAGACTTATTAGATGGGTTCTCTTGCTACAAGAATTTGATTTGCATATTGTTGATAGAAAGGGAGCTGAGAACCCCGTTGCAGACAACTTGTCTAGGCTAGAAAATGTTCTTGATGACCCACTACCTATTGATGATAGCTTTCCTAATGAACAATTAAATGTTATAAGTACTTCTCGTAGCACTCCATGGTATGATGATTATGCTAATTATATTGTCGCAAAATTTATACCACCTAGTTTCACATATCAGCAAAAGAAAAAAGTTTTTCTATGATTTGAGACATTACTTTTGGGATGACCCACATCTTTATAAAGAAGGAGTAGATGGTGTTATTAGACGTTGTGTACCTGAGCATGAACAGGAACAGATCCTACGCAAGTGTCACTCCGAAGCTTATGGAGGACACCACGCTGGAGATAGAACTGCACATACGGTATTGCAATCTGGTTTTTATTGGCCTACTCTCTTCAAGGATGCCCGTAAGTTTGTCTTATCTTGTGATGAATGTCAAAGAATTGGTAATATTAGTAGACATCAAGAAATGCCTATGAATTATTCACTTGTTATTGAACCATTTGATGTTTGGGGCTTTGATTATATGGGACCTTTTCCTGCCTCTAATGGATATACACATATTTTAGTTGCTGTTGATTACGTTACTAAGTGGGTAGAAGCTATTCCAACTAGTAGTGCTGATCATAACACCTCTATTAAGATGCTTAAAGAAGTTATTTTTCCGAGGTTTGGAGTCCCTAGATATTTAATGACTGATGGTGGTTCACATTTTATTCATGGTGATTTCTGTAAAATGCTTGCTAAGTATGATTATAATCATAGAATTGCATCTCCTTATCACCCACAGTCTAGTGGTCAAGTAGAATTGAGTAATAGAGAGCTCAAATTAATTTTGCAAAAGACTGTTAATAGATCTAGAAAGAATTGGTCCAAGAAACTTGATGATGCATTATGGGCCTATAGAACTACATACAAAAATCCTATGGGTATGTCTCCGTATAAAATGGTTTATGGAAAAGCATGTCACTTACCTCTCGAACTAGAACATAAGGCTTATTGGGCTATTAAAGAGCTTAACTATGATTTCAAACTTGCTGGTGAGAAGAGGTTATTTGATATTAGCTCACTTGATGAATGGAGAACCCAAGCTTATGAAAATGCCAAGTTGTTTAAAGAATAAGTTAAAAGATGGCATGATAAAAGGATACAAAAGCGTGAGTTTAATGTAGGTGATTATGGCTATATTCTCTGACTTTTGTGAAAAGATTTGTGAGGTTTTCATGGATGATTTTTCCGTCTATGGATCCTCTTTTGATGATTGGTTGAGCAATGTTGATCGAGTTTTGCAGAGATGTGAAGAAACTAATCTTGTCTTGAATTGGGAAAAGTGCCACTTTATGGTGAATGAAGGTATTGTCTTGGGGCATAAAGTTTCTGAAAGAGGTATTGAAGTTGATAAAGCCAAGGTTGATGCTATTGAAAAGATGCCATGTCCCAAGGACATCAAAGGTATAAGAAGTTTCCTCGGTCACGCCGGATTTTATAGGAGGTTCATTAAGGACTTCTCAAAAATTTCTCGGCCTCTGACTAATTTATTACAAAAATATATATCATTTGTCTTTGGTGATGATTGTGTAGAAGCATTTGAAATACTTAAGAAAGAATTAATCTCTGCACCTATTATACAGCCACCTGATTGGAATTTACCCTTTGAAATTATGTGTGATGCTACTGATTATGCTGTAGGTGCTATTCTAGGGCAGAGAGTTGATAAGAAATTAAATGTTATCCATTATGCTAGTAAGACTCTAGACAATGCTCAAAGAAATTATGCTACTACTGAAAAAGAATTCTTAGTAGTTGTATTTGCTTGTGATAAGTTCAGACCTTATATTGTTGATTCTAAAGTAACTATTCACACTGATCATGCTGCTATTAAATATCTGATGGAAAAGAAAGATGCTAAACCTAGACTTATTAGATGGGTTCTCTTGCTACAAGAATTTGATTTGCTTATTGTTGATAGAAAGGGAGCTGAGAACCCCGTTGCAGACAACTTGTCTAGGCTAGAAAATGTTCTTGATGACCCACTACCTATTGATGATAGCTTTCCTAATGAACAATTAAATGTTATAAGTACTTCTCGTAGCGCTCCATGGTATGATGATTAAGCTAATTATATTTTCGCAAAATTTATACGACCTAGTTTCACATATCAGCAAAAGAAAAAAGTTTTTCTATGATTTGAGACATTACTTTTGGGATGACCCACATCTTTATAAAGAAGGAGTAGATGGTGTTATTAGATGTTGTGTACCTGAGCATGAACAGGAACAGATCCTACGCAAGTGTCACTCCGAAGCTTATGGAGGACACCACGCTGGAGATAGAACTGCACATAAGGTATTGCAATCTGGTTTTTATTGGCCTACTCTCTTCAAGGATGCCCGTAAGTTTGTCTTATCTTGTGATGAATGTCAAAGAATTGGTAATATTAGTAGACATCAAGAAATGCCTATGAATTATTCACTTGTTATTGAACCATTTGATGTTTGGGGCTTTGATTATATGGGACCTTTTCCTGCCTCTAATGGATATACACATATTTTAGTTGCTGTTGATTACGTTACTAAGTGGGTAGAAGCTATTCCAACTAGTAGTGCTGATCATAACACCTCTATTAAGATGCTTAAAGAAGTTATTTTTCCGAGGTTTGGAGTCCCTAGATATTTAATGACTGATGGTGGTTCACATTTTATTCATGGTGCTTTCCGTAAAATGCTTGCTAAGTATGATGTTAATCATAGAATTGCATCTCCTTATCACCCACAGTCTAGTGGTCAAGTAGAATTGAGTAATAGAGAGCTCAAATTAATTTTGCAAAAGACTGTTAATAGATATAGAAAGAATTGGTCCACGAAACTTGATGATGCATTATGGGCCTATAGAACTACATACAAAAATCCTATGGGTATGTCTCCGTATAAAATGGTTTATTGGAAAAGCATGTCACTTACCTCTTGAACTAGAACATAAGGCTTATTGGGCTATTAAAGAGCTTAACTATGATTTCAAACTTGCTGGTGAGAAGAGGTTATTTGATATTAGCTCACTTGATGAATGGAGAACCCAAGCTTATGAAAATGCCAAGTTGTTTAAAGAATAAGTTAAAAGATGGCATGATAAAAGGATACAAAAGCGTGAGTTTAATGTAGGTGATTATGGCTATATTCTCTGACTTTTGTGAAAAGATTTGTGAGGTTTTCATGGATGATTTTTCCGTCTATGGATCCTCTTTTGATGATTGCTTGAGCAATCTTGATCGAGTTTTGCAGAGATGTGAAGAAACTAATCTTGTCTTGAATTGGGAAAAGTGCCACTTTATGGTTAATGAAGGTATTGTCTTGGGGCATAAAGTTTCTAAAGAGGTATTGAAGTTGATAAAGCCAAGGTTGATGCTATTGAAAAGATGCCATGTCCCAAGGACATCAAAGGTATAAGAAGTTTCCTCGGTCACACCGGATTTTATAGGAGGTTCATTAAGGACTTCTCAAAAATTTCTCGGCCTCTGACTAATTTATTACAAAAATATATATCATTTGTCTTTGGTGATGATTGTGTAGAAGCATTTGAAATACTTAAGAAAGAATTAATCTCTGCACCTATTGTACAGCCACCTGATTGGAATTTACCCTTTGAAATTATGTGTGATGCTACTGATTATGCTGTAGGTGCTATTCTAGGGCAGAGAGTTGATAAGAAATTAAATGTTATCCATTATGCTAGTAAGACTCTAGGCAATGCTCAAAGAAATTATGCTACTACTGAAAAAGAATTCTTAGCAGTTGTATTTGCTTGTGATAAGTTCAGACCTTATATTGTTGATTCTAAAGTAACTATTCACACTGATCATGCTGCTATTAAATATCTGATGGAAAAGAAAGATGCTAAACCTAGACTTATTAGATGGGTTCTCTTGCTACAAGAATTTGATTTGCATATTGTTGATAGAAAGGGAGCTGAGAACCCCGTTGCAGACAACTTGTCTAGGCTAGAAAATGTTCTTGATGACCCACTACCTATTGATGATAGCTTTCCTAATGAACAATTAAATGTTATAAGTACTTCTCGTAGCACTCCATGGTATGATGATTATGCTAATTATATTGTCGCAAAATTTATACCACCTAGTTTCACATATCAGCAAAAGAAAAAAGTTTTTCTATGATTTGAGACATTACTTTTGGGATGAACCACATCTTTATAAAGAAGGAGTAGATGGTGTTATTAGACGTTGTGTACCTGAGCATGAACAGGAACAGATCCTACGCAAGTGTCACTCCGAAGCTTATGGAGGACACCACGCTGAAGATAGAACTGCACATAAGGTATTGCAATCTGGTTTTTATTGGCCTACTCTCTTCAAGGATGCCCGTAAGTTTGTCTTATCTTGTGATGAATGTCAAAGAATTGGTAATATTAGTAGACATCAAGAAATGCCTATGAATTATTCACTTGTTATTGAACCATTTGATGTTTGGGGCTTTGATTATATGGGACCTTTTCCTGCCTCTAATGGATATACACATATTTTAGTTGATGTTGATTACGTTACTAAGTGGGTAGAAGCTATTCCAACTAGTAGTGCTGATCATAACACCTCTATTAAGATGCTTAAAGAAGTTATTTTTCCGAGGTTTGGAGTCCCTAGATATTTAACGACTGATGGCGGTTCACATTTTATTCATGGTGCTTTCCGTAAAATGCTTGCTAAGTATGATGTTAATCATAGAATTGCATCTCCTTATCACCCACAGTCTAGTGGTCAAGTAGAATTGAGTAATAGAGAGCTCAAATTAATTTTGCAAAAGACTGTTAATAGATATAGAAAGAATTGGTCCACGAAACTTGATGATGCATTATGGGCCTATAGAACTACATACAAAAATCCTATGGGTATGTCTCCGTATAAAATGGTTTATGGAAAAACATGTCACTTACCTCTCGAACTAGAACATAAGGCTTATTGGGCTATTAAAGAGCTTAACTATGATTTCAAACTTGCTGGTGAGAAGAGGTTATTTGATATTAGCTCACTTGATGAATGGAGAACCCAAGCTTATGAAAATGCCAAGTTGTTTAAAGAATAAGTTAAAAGATGGCATGATAAAAGGATACAAAAGCGTGAGTTTAATGTAGGTGATTATGGCTATATTCTCTGACTTTTATGAAAAGATTTGTGAGGTTTTCATGGATGATTTTTCCGTCTATGGATCCTCTTTTGATGATTGCTTGAGCAATCTTGATCGAGTTTTGCAGAGATGTGAAGAAACTAATCTTGTCTTGAATTGGGAAAAGTGCCACTTTATGGTTAATGAAGGTATTGTCTTGGGGCATAAAGTTTCTGAAAGAGGTATTGAAGTTGATAAAGCCAAGGTTGATGCTATTGAAAAGATGCCATGTCCCAAGGACATCAAAGGTATAAGAAGTTTCCTCGGTCACACTGGATTTTATAGGAGGTTCATTAAGGACTTCTCAAAAATTTCTCGGCCTCTGACTAATTTATTACAAAAATATATATCATTTGTCTTTGGTGATGATTGTGTAGAAGCATTTGAAATACTTAAGAAAGAATTAATCTCTGCACCTATTGTACAGCCACCTGATTGGAATTTACCCTTTGAAATTATGTGTGATGCTACTGATTATGCTGTAGGTGCTATTCTAGGGCAGAGAGTTGATAAGAAATTAAATGTTATCCATTATGCTAGTAAGACTCTAGGCAATGCTCAAAGAAATTATGCTACTACTGAAAAAGAATTCTTAGCAGTTGTATTTGCTTGTGATAAGTTCAGACCTTATATTGTTGATTCTAAAGTAACTATTCACACTGATCATGCTGCTATTAAATATCTGATGGAAAAGAAAGATGCTAAACCTAGACTTATTAGATGGGTTCTCTTGCTACAAGAATTTGATTTGCATATTCTTGATAGAAAGGGAGCTGAGAACCCCGTTGCAGACAACTTGTCTAGGCTAGAAAATGTTCTTGATGACCCACTACCTATTGATGATAGCTTTCCTAATGAACAATTAAATGTTATAAGTACTTCTCGTAGCACTCCATGGTATGATGATTATGCTAATTATATTGTCGCAAAATTTATACCACCTAGTTTCACATATCAGCAAAAGAAAAAAGTTTTTCTATGATTTGAGACATTACTTTTGGGATGAACCACATCTTTATAAAGAAGGAGTAGATGGTGTTATTAGACGTTGTGTACCTGAGCATGAACAGGAACAGATCCTACGCAAGTGTCACTCCGAAGCTTATGGAGGACACCACGCTGAAGATAGAACTGCACATAAGGTATTGCAATCTGGTTTTTATTGGCCTACTCTCTTCAAGGATGCCCGTAAGTTTGTCTTATCTTGTGATGAATGTCAAAGAATTGGTAATATTAGTAGACATCAAGAAATGCCTATGAATTATTCACTTGTTATTGAACCATTTGATGTTTGGGGCTTTGATTATATGGGACCTTTTCCTGCCTCTAATGGATATACACATATTTTAGTTGATGTTGATTACGTTACTAAGTGGGTAGAAGCTATTCCAACTAGTAGTGCTGATCATAACACCTCTATTAAGATGCTTAAAGAAGTTATTTTTCCGAGGTTTGGAGTCCCTAGATATTTAACGACTGATGGCGGTTCACATTTTATTCATGGTGCTTTCCGTAAAATGCTTGCTAAGTATGATGTTAATCATAGAATTGCATCTCCTTATCACCCACAGTCTAGTGGTCAAGTAGAATTGAGTAATAGAGAGCTCAAATTAATTTTGCAAAAGACTGTTAATAGATATAGAAAGAATTGGTCCACGAAACTTGATGATGCATTATGGGCCTATAGAACTACATACAAAAATCCTATGGGTATGTCTCCGTATAAAATGGTTTATGGAAAAACATGTCACTTACCTCTCGAACTAGAACATAAGGCTTATTGGGCTATTAAAGAGCTTAACTATGATTTCAAACTTGCTGGTGAGAAGAGGTTATTTGATATTAGCTCACTTGATGAATGGAGAACCCAAGCTTATGAAAATGCCAAGTTGTTTAAAGAATAAGTTAAAAGATGGCATGATAAAAGGATACAAAAGCGTGAGTTTAATGTAGGTGATTATGGCTATATTCTCTGACTTTTATGAAAAGATTTGTGAGGTTTTCATGGATGATTTTTCCGTCTATGGATCCTCTTTTGATGATTGCTTGAGCAATCTTGATCGAGTTTTGCAGAGATGTGAAGAAACTAATCTTGTCTTGAATTGGGAAAAGTGCCACTTTATGGTTAATGAAGGTATTGTCTTGGGGCATAAAGTTTCTGAAAGAGGTATTGAAGTTGATAAAGCCAAGGTTGATGCTATTGAAAAGATGCCATGTCCCAAGGACATCAAAGGTATAAGAAGTTTCCTCGGTCACACTGGATTTTATAGGAGGTTCATTAAGGACTTCTCAAAAATTTCTCGGCCTCTGACTAATTTATTACAAAAATATATATCATTTGTCTTTGGTGATGATTGTGTAGAAGCATTTGAAATACTTAAGAAAGAATTAATCTCTGCACCTATTGTACAGCCACCTGATTGGAATTTACCCTTTGAAATTATGTGTGATGCTACTGATTATGCTGTAGGTGCTATTCTAGGGCAGAGAGTTGATAAGAAATTAAATGTTATCCATTATGCTAGTAAGACTCTAGGCAATGCTCAAAGAAATTATGCTACTACTGAAAAAGAATTCTTAGCAGTTGTATTTGCTTGTGATAAGTTCAGACCTTATATTGTTGATTCTAAAGTAACTATTCACACTGATCATGCTGCTATTAAATATCTGATGGAAAAGAAAGATGCTAAACCTAGACTTATTAGATGGGTTCTCTTGCTACAAGAATTTGATTTGCATATTCTTGATAGAAAGGGAGCTGAGAACCCCGTTGCAGACAACTTGTCTAGGCTAGAAAATGTTCTTGATGACCCACTACCTATTGATGATAGCTTTCCTAATGAACAATTAAATGTTATAAGTACTTCTCGTAGCACTCCATGGTATGATGATTATGCTAATTATATTGTCGCAAAATTTATACCACCTAGTTTCACATATCAGCAAAAGAAAAAAGTTTTTCTATGATTTGAGACATTACTTTTGGGATGAACCACATCTTTATAAAGAAGGAGTAGATGGTGTTATTAGACGTTGTGTACCTGAGCATGAACAGGAACAGATCCTACGCAAGTGTCACTCCGAAGCTTATGGAGGACACCACGCTGAAGATAGAACTGCACATAAGGTATTGCAATCTGGTTTTTATTGGCCTACTCTCTTCAAGGATGCCCGTAAGTTTGTCTTATCTTGTGATGAATGTCAAAGAATTGGTAATATTAGTAGACATCAAGAAATGCCTATGAATTATTCACTTGTTATTGAACCATTTGATGTTTGGGGCTTTGATTATATGGGACCTTTTCCTGCCTCTAATGGATATACACATATTTTAGTTGATGTTGATTACGTTACTAAGTGGGTAGAAGCTATTCCAACTAGTAGTGCTGATCATAACACCTCTATTAAGATGCTTAAAGAAGTTATTTTTCCGAGGTTTGGAGTCCCTAGATATTTAACGACTGATGGTGGTTCACATTTTATTCATGGTGCTTTCCGTAAAATGCTTGCTAAGTATGATGTTAATCATAGAATTGCATCTCCTTATCACCCACAGTCTAGTGGTCAAGTAGAATTGAGTAATAGAGAGCTCAAATTAATTTTGCAAAAGACTGTTAATAGGTATAGAAAGAATTGGTCCAAGAAACTTGATGATGCATTATGGGCCTATAGAACTACATACAAAAATCCTATGGGTATGTCTCCGTATAAAATGGTTTATGGAAAAGCATGTCACTTACCTCTCGAACTAGAACATAAGGCTTATTGGGCTATTAAAGAGCTTAACTATGATTTCAAACTTGCTGGTGAGAAGAGGTTATTTGATATTAGCTCACTTGATGAATGGAGAACCCAAGCTTATGAAAATGCCAAGTTGTTTAAAGAATAAGTTAAAAGATGGCATGATAAAAGGATACAAAAGCGTGAGTTTAATGTAGGTGATTATGGCTATATTCTCTGACTTTTGTGAAAAGATTTGTGAGGTTTTCATGGATGATTTTTCCGTCTATGGATCCTCTTTTGATGATTGCTTGAGCAATCTTGATCGAGTTTTGCAGAGATGTGAAGAAACTAATCTTGTCTTGAATTGGGAAAAGTGCCACTTTATGGTTAATGAAGGTATTGTCTTGGGGCATAAAGTTTCTGAAAGAGGTATTGAAGTTGATAAAGCCAAGGTTGATGCTATTGAAAAGATGCCATGTCCCAAGGACATCAAAGGTATAAGAAGTTTCCTCGGTCACGCCGGATTTTATAGGAGGTTCATTAAGGACTTCTCAAAAATTTCTCGGCCTCTGACTAATTTATTACAAAAATATATATCATTTGTCTTTGGTGATGATTGTGTAGAAGCATTTGAAATACTTAAGAAAGAATTAATCTCTGCACCTATTGTATAGCCACCTGATTGGAATTTACCCTTTGAAATTATGTGTGATGCTACTGATTATGCTGTAGGTGCTATTCTAGGGCAGAGAGTTGATAAGAAATTAAATGTTATCCATTATGCTAGTAAGACTCTAGACAATGCTCAAAGAAATTATGCTACTACTGAAAAAGAATTCTTAGCAGTTGTATTTGCTTGCGATAAGTTCATACCTTATATTGTTGATTCTAAAGTAACTATTCACACTGATCATGCTGCTATTAAATATCTGATGGAAAAGAAAGATGCTAAACCTAGACTTATTAGATGAGTTCTTTTGCTACAAGAATTTGATTTGCATATTGTTGATAAAAAAGGAGCTGAGAACCCCGTTGCAGACAACTTGTCTAGGTTAGAAAATGTTATTGATGACCTACTACCTATTGATGATAGCTTTCTGACGAGAAATTAAATGTTATAAGTACTTCTCGTAGTACTCCATGGTATGCTGACTATGCTAATTACATTGTTGCTAAATTCATACCACCTAGTTTCACATACCAGCAAAAGAAAAAGTTTTTCTATGATTTAAGGCATTACTTTTGGGATGACCCACATGTTTATAAGGAAGGAGTAGATGGTGTTATTAGACGTTGTGTACTTGAGCATGAACAGGAACAGATCCTACGCAAGTGTCACTCCGAAGCTTATGGAGGACACCACGCTGGAGATAGAACTGCACATAAGGTATTGCAATCTGGTTTTTATTGGCCTACTCTCTTCAAGGATGCCCGTAAGTTTGTCTTATCTTGTGATGAATGTCAAAGAATTGGTAATATTAGTAGACATCAAGAAATGCCTATGAATTATTCACTTGTTATTGAACCATTTGATGTTTGGGGCTTTGATTATATGGGACCTTTTCCTGCCTCTAATGGATATACACATATTTTAGTTGATGTTGATTACGTTACTAAGTGGGTAGAAGCTATTCCAACTAGTAGTGCTGATCATAACACCTCTATTAAGATGCTTAAAGAAGTTATTTTTCCGAGGTTTGGAGTCCCTAGATATTTAACGACTGATGGTGGTTCACATTTTATTCATGGTGCTTTCCGTAAAATGCTTGCTAAGTATGATGTTAATCATAGAATTGCATCTCCTTATCACCCACAGTCGAGTGGTCAAGTAGAATTGAGTAATAGAGAGCTCAAATTAATTTTGCAAAAGACTGTTAATAGATATAGAAAGAATTGGTCCAAGAAACTTGATGATGCATTATGGGCCTATAGAACTACATACAAAAATCCTATGGGTATGTCTCCGTATAAAATGGTTTATGGAAAAGCATGTCACTTACCTCTCGAACTAGAACATAAGGCTTATTGGGCTATTAAAGAGCTTAACTATGATTTCAAACTTGCTGGTGAGAAGAGGTTATTTGATATTAGCTCACTTGATGAATGGAGAACCCAAGCTTATGAAAATGCCAAGTTGTTTAAAGAATAAGTTAAAAGATGGCATGATAAAAGGATACAAAAGCGTGAGTTTAATGTAGGTGATTATGGCTATATTCTCTGACTTTTGTGAAAAGATTTGTGAGGTTTTCATGGATGATTTTTCCGTCTATGGATCCTCTTTTGATGATTGCTTGAGCAATCTTGATCGAGTTTTGCAGAGATGTGAAGAAACTAATCTTGTCTTGAATTGGGAAAAGTGCCACTTTATGGTTAATGAAGGTATTGTCTTGGGGCATAAAGTTTCTGAAAGAGGTATTGAAGTTGATAAAGCCAAGGTTGATGCTATTGAAAAGATGCCATGTCCCAAGGACATCAAAGGTATAAGAAGTTTCCTCGGTCACGCCGGATTTTATAGGAGGTTCATTAAGGACTTCTCAAAAATTTCTCGGCCTCTGACTAATTTATTACAAAAATATATATCATTTGTCTTTGGTGATGATTGTGTAGAAGCATTTGAAATAC
Source organism: Triticum dicoccoides (assembly GCF_002162155.2). Classification (NCBI taxonomy): domain Eukaryota; kingdom Viridiplantae; phylum Streptophyta; class Magnoliopsida; order Poales; family Poaceae; genus Triticum; species Triticum dicoccoides. Next base: position 634,499,559 of record NC_041388.1, on the reverse strand, counting down.
TTAAGAAAGAATTAATCTCTCCACCTATTGTACAGCCACCTGATTGGAATTTACCCTTTGAAATTATGTGTGATGCTACTGATTATGCTGTAGGTGCTATTCTAGGGCAGAGCGTTGATAAGAAATTAAATGTTATCCATTATGCTAGTAAGACTCTAGACAATGCTCAGAGAAATTATGCTACTACTGAAAAAGAATTCTTAGCAGTTGTATTTGCTTGTGATAAGTTCAGACCTTATATTGTTGATTCTAAAGTAACTATTCACACTGATCATGCTGCTATTAAATATCTGATGGAAAAGAAAGATGCTAAACCTAGACTTATTAGATGGGTTCTCTTGCTACAAGAATTTGATTTGCATATTGTTGATAGAAAGGGAGCTGAGAACCCCGTTGCAGACAACTTGTCTAGGCTAGAAAATGTTCTTGATGACCCACTACCTATTGATGATAGCTTTCCTAATGAACAATTAAATGTTATAAGTACTTCTCGTAGCACTCCATGGTATGATGATTATACTAATTATATTGTCGCAAAATT
>NC_041388.1:634440953-634496011 GCF_002162155.2 Triticum dicoccoides | reverse complement strand
GTTGATAAGAAATTAAATGTTATCCATTATGCTAGTAAGACTCTAGACAATGCTCAGAGAAATTATGCTACTACTGAAAAAGAATTCTTAGCAGTTGTATTTGCTTGTGATAAGTTCAGACCTTATATTGTTGATTCTAAAGTAACTATTCACACTGATCATGCTGCTATTAAATATCTGATGGAAAAGAAAGATGCTAAACCTAGACTTATTAGATGGGTTCTCTTGCTACAAGAATTTGATTTGCATATTGTTGATAGAAAGGGAGCTGAGAACCCCGTTGCAGACAACTTGTCTAGGCTAGAAAATGTTCTTGATGACCCACTACCTATTGATGATAGCTTTCCTAATGAACAATTAAATGTTATAAGTACTTCTCGTAGCACTCCATGGTATGATGATTATGCTAATTATATTGTCGCAAAATTTATACCACCTAGTTTCACATATCAGCAAAAGAAAAAAGTTTTTCTATGATTTGAGACATTACTTTTGGGATGACCCACATCTTTACAAAGAAGGAGTAGATGGTGTTATTAGACGTTGTGTACCTGAGCATGAACAGGAACAGATCCTACGCAAGTGTCACTCCGAAGCTTATGGAGGACACCACGCTGGAGATAGAACTGCACATAAGGTATTGCAATCTGGTTTTTATTGGCCTACTCTCTTCAAGGATGCCCGTAAGTTTGTGTTATCTTGTGATGAATGTCAAAGAATTGGTAATATTAGTAGACATCAAGAAATGCCTATGAATTATTCACTTGTTATTGAACCATTTGATGTTTGGGGCTTTGATTATATGGGACCTTTTCCTGCCTCTAATGGATATACACATATTTTAGTTGATGTTGATTACGTTACTAAGTGGGTAGAAGCTATTCCAACTAGTAGTGCTGATCATAACACCTCTATTTAAGATGCTTAAAGAAGTTATTTTTCCGAGGTTTGGAGTCCCTAGATATTTAACGACTGATGGTGGTTCACATTTTATTCATGGTGCTTTCCTTAAAATGCTTGCTAAGTATGATGTTAATCATAGAATTGCATCTCCTTATCACCCACAGTCTAGTGGTCAAGTAGAATTGAGTAATAGAGAGCTCAAATTAATTTTGCAAAAGACTGTTAATAGATATAGAAAGAATTGGTCCAAGAAACTTGATGATGCATTATGGGCCTATAGAACTACATACAAAAATCCTATGGGTATGTCTCCGTATAAAATGGTTTATGGAAAAGCATGTCACTTACCTCTCGAACTAGAACATAAGGCTTATTGGGCTATTAAAGAGCTTAACTATGATTTCAAACTTGCTGGTGAGAAGAGGTTATTTGATATTAGCTCACTTGATGAATGGAGAACCCAAGCTCATGAAAATGCCAAGTTGTTTAAAGAATAAGTTAAAAGATGGCATGATCAAAGGATACAAAAGCGTGAGTTTAATGTAGGTGATTATGTATTGCTATACAACTCTCGTTTAAGATTTTTTGCAGGAAAACTTCTCTCTAAATGGGAAGGCCCATATGTCATCGAGGAGGTCTATCGTTCCGGTGCCATAAAAATCAACAACTGCGAAGGCACAAGTCCGAAGGTGGTAAACAGACAAAGAATCAAACATTATATCTCAGGTAATCCTATAAATGTTGAAACCAATGTTATTGAAACCGTAACCCCGGAGGAATACATAAGAGACACTTTCCAGAACATTTCAGACTTCGAAAAGGAATAGGTATGTGGTACGGTAAGTAAACCGACTCCAAAACAGTTTTGAAGGCAATATTTCTCCGTTTTGGAATATTTAGAAAAATAGAAAAATAAGTTGCAGTTCGGGAAGGACACGAAGGCTCCACGAGGGTGGAGGGCGCGCCCCCTACCTCGTGGGCACCTCGTGTGCCTTCCGGACTCCGTTTTCTTGCATGATACGTGTTTTGGTCGGTAAAAAGTCATTATATAATCTCCCGAAGGTTTTGACTCCAGTATCATGCAAGTATCCTCTGTTCTTGTTTCGAGCTGTTGCTGCTGCAGATTAGAGCAAGATGTCTTCTCAATAGTCAGTCAGGGAGAGCCGGGTGTCTCATCCGGCATTGGAACCAAGGGCAAATAGCGACGCTGACCACTTTGGGCCAGCAACGGAGGAAGAGATGGAGGCTGACTTAATGAGTGTAGATGCCATGGAGGATCAAGAAGTCACTTCTCGCTTTCGAGCTGGGTTCACGATGGGGGAACTACAGAGCTCAGCTATTCCAAACTCGGTTATCCCTTCTAATGTTAGATTTCTTTCTTATGAAAATATGAAGAGGAGTGTCACTTGTTCTCCCGCAGCTATGCAACACCCTTGGGTGCAAGGAGCTTTAGCTGTTACAGGAAAGCTTCACAAGGACATAATGGACCTCAAGCAACAAGTCAATAAGCTCAAGGAGGAGAATTGTATCCTGAAGGGCATCATCACCAAGAATATTTCACCAACAATAAAGAAGGAAACACAATCATATGGGTACGGGCACTCCCCTTGGCAACTGCCAAGCTTGGGGGAGGTGCCCCGGTATCGTATCACAATCACACTCCTATCTTTACCGTTTTTCTTAGTTCGATCCTATTAGTAGTATCTTTATCTAGTAGAATAAAGTTTATGGCATGATCTAGTTTTGAGTTTTTGCTTTATGATCTTGCTATGTAATCGAGTCCGTGAGCTATATAATAAAGATTAGTGTTGAGTCAAGGGCTTGATTATTTTGCCATGATCTTGAATGAATAAAAAGAAAGAGAAACGAATAAAAATAAACAAAGAGTTCATATTGATCTTATTGAGAGTAATGACTTCACATAGAAAGAGTATGATGATTAAAAGTTGTTGGGAGTTGGCAAACATAGCTTTGGTCATCGTTGCAGTTAATAGGAAGTAATAAGGAAAGAGAGGTTTCACATATAAATATACTATTATTGACATCTTCTATGATTGGGAGCACTCATTAAAATATGGCATGCTGAAGAGTTGACATTGGACAAGGAAGACAACGTAATGGGTTATGTTTTCTTATATCTGAGATAAAGTATATTGTCATGGGTCATCCAACATGTTGAGTTTGCCTTTCCCCCTCATTCTAGCCAAATTCTCAGCACCAAGTAGAGATACTACTTGTGCTTCCAAAACCCTTAAACCAGTTTTGCCATGAGAGTCCACCATATCTACCTATGGATTGAGTAAGATCCTTCAAGTAAGTTGTCATCGGTGCAAAGCAATAAAATTGCTCTAAATATGTATGATTGATTGGTGTGGAGGAAATAAGCTTTAAACGAACTTGTGATGTGTAAGAAATAAAAGCGACGGACTTCATAATAAAGGTTCATATCACAAGGGGCAATATAAAGTGATGTTCTTTCGCATTAAGATTTTGTGCATCCAACCATTAAAGCACATGGCAACCTCTGCTTCCCTCTACGAAGGGCCTATCTTTTATTATTATCTTCTACCTTATGCAAGAGTCATGGTGATCTTCACCTTTCCTTTTTACACTTTATCCTTTGGCAAGCACAGTATGTTGGAAAGATCCTGATAGATATATCTAATTGGATGTAGGGGAGCATGAGTTATTATTGTTGACATTACCCTTGAGGTAAAAGGTTGGGAGGCGAAACTATAAGCCCCTATCTTTCTCTGTGTCCGATTAAAACTCTGTAACCACAAGTATTGCGTGAGTGTTAGCAATTATGAAAGACTAAATGATAGTTGAGTATGTGGACTTGCTATTAAGCTCTGACATAGACTCTTTCTGATGTTATGATAATTGCAATTGCTTCAATGACTGAGATTATAGTTTGTTGGTTCTCAATAAAGTTTATGATTCGTACTCTACATTGTGAATAGATTATTACTTGAGCATAAGAAATCATATGACAATACCTATGTATGTTGCTGTTATGAGAATAATCATGATGCCTTCATGTCCGTATTCTATTTTTATCGACACCACTACCTCTAAACATGGGGACATATTTATCGTTATTGGCTTCCGCTTGAGGACAAGCGAGGTCTAAGCTTGGGGGAGTTGATACGTCCATTTTGCATCATGCTTTTATATCGATATTTATTGCATTATGGGCTGTTATTACACGTTATGTCACAATACTTATGCCTATTCTCTCTTATTTTACAAGGTTTACATAAGGAGGGAGAATGCCGGCAACTGGAATTCTGGGCTGGAAAAGGAGCAAATATTAGAGACCTATTCTGCACAACTCGAAAAGTCCTGAAACTCCACGAAAGTCATTTTTGGAAATAATAAAAAATATTGAGCGGAAGAAGTTCACCAGAGGGGGACCCACCCGACCACGAGGGTGGGGGCGTGCCCTACCCCCCAGGGCGCGCCGCCTACCTCCTGGGCCCCCCGTTGGCTCTCCGATGGCCATCTTCTGCTATATGACGTCTTTCGTCGAGGAAAAATTCATAAGCAACCTTTCGGGACGAGACTCCGCCGCCACGAGGCGGAACCTTGGCGGAACCAATATAGGGCTCCGGCAGAGCTGTTCTGCCAGGGACACTTCCCTCCGAGAGGGGGAAATCATCGCCATCGTCATCACCAACGCTCCTCTCATCGGGAGAGGGCAATCTCCATCAACATCTTCACCAGCACCATCTCCTCTCAAAACCCTAGTTCATCTCTGTGACGCCCCGAGACCGATGTGCCAAGTGTCTCCCAGTTATTCGCCGTCGTTGCCATGTCATTTGCTTGTGTGTTGCATCTTGTCATGTCATCATGTGCATTGCATTCATCATTCCATCATGTCATCATGCCATTAATATTGCAACCGTTTCAAAACTCTTTTAAATAAATTGTATGGATTTTCAATCCATTTAAATCGAGGGAAGGATGACTTCTCTTTATAACATATTCTCCCAATATTTTAGGGAGCTATATAAATTATATTCCAATAATTTGGAATCACCCATAACACACGTGCAGATAATCCCATGCCTTTCTGCTTCGAGTTGATCTCCAAACCTTGCCGAAAATTCTTTCTTCTTTTTTTTGAGGCTCCTCCAAAAGTCTCAAATATTTTGGACCATCCCAAACCTCACTTCCTATTCAAGTCATTTGAATTTAAATCAAATGAGTTTGAATTTAAACTTCCGGTCTGGACCACTTCTATTTTTCGTAGTTCAAACTCATTTTTGTGAGACCGGGAAAATAGCCCCCTTGCACAAATCCTTTCCTTAAGCCTCCTTTTCTTTTTTATCTCTATTACTTTTCTCTTAAAAAAGAGAGGAAGAGAGAAGCCCAGCCCAGGCCTACTTCCTCTACTTTGCACTGAACGAGAACCGTCCCTTTTGCACGCTTCGAAGGTATAACCCCGAGACGACCGTCCGAGAACGTTTACATGTGTTGTTTGAGATGCACCCGTTGTCTGCACCGTGTCTGAGTTGTCACTTGCTCGGTCCTCCTCTTTTGCCGCTAACCCGTGGGAACTCGGTATCCGGGAGCACCCCACCATCTTTGCATGACACGCTTCCGTCATTTTTTCCTTTTGCACCGGTATCTCCGTGAGCTATCGGAACTGGAACATTGCCGTGGCACCGTTTCGTTATCATCACCGTGGAATCCCTTTTGTTTTCCGCCACCATGAAAATGCCTCATATCTTATCATGTCAACTTTTCCATAAAACTTGCATCCAACTTGAATATGCCATTCGCATCATGATAATAACATTTAAATGTTTAAAATTGTTATTGCACCAAATTACTAATGCACATGAGGATTTATCGGAACTGTTGCCCGGCCTCATTTAAACTTACCTAAATAGATAATTTCTTATGCTTCCCCTCTTGCCATGTTTAACAACATTTAATATTGTTGGGTACATAAGCAAGATCGAACTAAATAAGTCACGTGGTGTTTCGTCAATATGCAACAGAGTTGCATATTGAGCTCCACTTAATTTGTAGGGTTGTTTGTGCACTTTGCCATGCCATGCCTCATTAAACCGGACATGCATCATACTTGATTGTGCATCATGCCATGATTTTGTGGTGGTTGTTTACTATGTTGTTCGCTCCTTTCCGGTATGGCTTCTTCGGGTTGGTTCCGATAACGTCGTGTTGTGAGGATTCGTTCGACTACGTCCGTTTATCTTCTTCATGGACTCGTTCTTCTTCCTTGCGGGATCTCAGGCAAGATGACCATACCCTCGAAATCACTTCTATCTTTTCTTGCTTAGTTGCTCGCTCTTTTGCTATGCCTATGCTACGATACCTACCACTTGCTTATCATGCCTCCTACTTTGTTGAACCAAGCCTCTAACCCACCTTGTCCTAGCAAACCGTTGTTTGGCTATGTTACCGCTTTGCTCAGCCCCTCTTATAGCGTTGTTAGTTGCAGGTGAAGATTGAAGTTTGTTCCTTGTTGGAACATGGAGATGTTGTTCCTTGTTGGAACATGTTACTTGTTGGGATATCACAATATATCTTATTTAATTAATGCATCTATATACTTGGTAAAGGGTGGAAGGCTCAGCCTTATGCCTGGTGTTTTCTTCCACTCTTGCCGCCCTAGTTTTCGTCATATCAGTGTTATGTTCCCGGATTTTGCGTTCCTTATGCGGTTGGGTAATAATGGGAACCCCTTGACAGTTCGCCTTGAATAAAACTCCTCCAGCAATGCCCAACCTTGGTTTTACCATTTTCACTAACAACCTACCACCTTCCCTTGGGTTCTGCAGACTCAAGGGTCATCTTTATTCTACCCCCCCCGGGCCAGTGCTCCTCTGAGTGTTGGTCCGAACTAAGCTGCCTGCGGGGCCACCTCGGGGAAACTTGAGGGTTGGTTTTACTCGTAGCTAGTCTCATCTGAGTGTGCCCTAAGAAAGAGATATGTGCAGCTCCTATCGGGATTTGTCGGCACATTCGGGCAGAGTTGCTAGATTTGTTTTAACTTATCGAAGTGTCTTGTAGAACCGGGATACCGAGTCTGATCGGAACGTCTTGGGAGGAGGTCTATTCCTTCATTGACCGTGAGAGCTTGTGATGGGCTAAGTTGGGACACCCCTGCAGGGATTTGAACTTTCGAAAGCCGTGCCCGCGGTTATGGGCAGATGGGAATTTGTTAATATCCGGTTGTAGAAAACCTGAAGTTGACCTTAATTAAAATGCATCAACCGCGTGTGTAACCATGATGGTCTCTTTCTGGCGGAGTCCGGGAAGTGACACGGTGTTGGAGTTATGCTTGACGTAGGTTGTTCTAGGATCACTTCTTGATCATAGTTTCTCGATCGTGCTTTGCCTTCTCTTCTCGCTCTCATTTGCGTATGCTAGCCACCATATATGCTAGTTGCTTGCTCCAACTCCACCTCATACCTTTTACCCTTCCTATGAGCTTAAATAGTCTTGATCGCGAGGGTGTGAGATTGCTGAGTCCCCGTGACTCACAGATACTTCCAAAAACCAGCTTGAAGGTGCCGAGGATACCATGCAGATGACGCAACCAAGCTCAAGGAGGAGCTCGATGAAGATCTTGTCCTTTGTGTTGTTTCGTTCTAGTTGATCAGTAGTGGAGTCCAGTCGGGTTGATCGGGGATCTGTGTAGCTTTTGGGGTAGTCTTCTTTTTATTTTGGTTCGGTAGTCGGACCTTGTTTGTATTTGGATCTTGTAATGCTTTATTCATGTAATTGTGTGAAGTGACAATTGTAAGCCAACTATGTATCTCTTTCCCTTATGTATTACATGGGTTGTGTGAAGATTACCTCACTTGCGACATTGCTTTCAACGCGGTTATGCTTCTAAGTCGTGCTTTGACACGTGGGAGATGTAGCCGCATCGAGGGCGTTACAAGTTGGTAATCAGAGCCTTCCCTGACCTTAGGAGCCCCATTGCTTGATTGTTTTTAGCAGCCGTTGTTGAGTCTAGAAAAAATGTTTTGAGTCCTTTAGGAATTATATATCGGAGAGTTTAGGAATTCTTTTTACTCCTCAGTTCCTTCATCGCTCTGGTAAGGCATCCTGACGTAGAGTTTTGACTCTTCTCTTCTCAAATTTCACTAATTTTTTTAGGATCACGCGGGTATCTTGGAATCGTTCCGATGGTTTTGTGACGAGAACAATGTCTTGGTGCCTCCTGTCAGGGGTTTTGTGGCAGTGTCCCGGGGAGTTGAGCTCCGAGGTGTTGACGTCACAATTTTATCGTTGCAGTTTTGGAATACCTGAGTTTAGTTCGCCGACATCGAAAATCTCTTTTATGCAGTTCGTTGGTGAGATAACCTCGACGCCACCCAGTACTGGGGCGGGAGTTCGGGAGTATTGCCATAACTCGTATAACGGATGCTTTTCGAAGGTTGAGGTAGATGATTTCCGAAGGTTTCTTAGTTATGTATTGAAGGATGGATACAGCTGGATGTAGGATTTGCTAGTTTTGGGTGAGATATTATGCTTCCCCTGTATCCCCAACACCTGATTGCATAACCGGAAAGTTTCGGGAGTTTCATAGGTGGGAATTCAAGTAGCTCTTAGGATATCTTTCCAACAGATGTATGATATGAAATTGGGGTTCGACGTCTAGTGGTCCGCCTATTCACGGTTGGTTTTACAGTGGTCTCGTTGTGTCTTAAAGAGTCCTTGGCTATGCCGACTCGGGCTTCGTATGTCATGTGCACTGCCTTGTACATGATGGTGTTGTACGATCGAGCCCGTGTAGGCCCCACTACAAAAACTTCGGACGAAATCTCTATCATATGTTTGTTTCGACTTATTTCGCAAGCCAATCCTTTGTTTTGCTTTTGAGTTGTGGTATTCGAGTTGCTTCGTAGTCAAATGTTGATTCCATACCTTCCCCAAAAGGTGTTCTCATACTCCGATGTGGATACCAATCCTTCTTGATCATCAAGATTGTCTTGTCAAAACTTTTCACCCGGCATGTTTTTCTCTTCAAGTGAATCCGATCTTTTCAATATCCGCAAGATTCAATCTCAGCTTTCTCAATGATGTTTTTTTCATCCATCCCAAGTTGCCTTTGTTTTCCCGCCCTCCCTCCCTTGTTTTCTTCAACGACTCAGATTTCTTATTCAAGTATCCTTTTTATTGATGGGAAATCTCTCCATTCTTTTCCGTCAATGTTCTTATCCGGTGATTCTCACGAAGATCCTAACGGAACCTCCAGTTCATCATTCTTCATTCTTTTCATCTCCGGTGGTTTCAAGTCAAGTTTTGTTGATCATATCTTTTTCCTCATTTCAATGCTTTCTCATGCCGGTGCAATTCTTAATCATTCACCTCTCGCTATTCAGTTGTTCCGGAGTGCTGAAGATATCTCAGAAGGATCGTCTTGTCATTCAAGATCCGTTAATCCTATTTTGAGGATGTTTATCTCATTCAAGCCTTTTAACTCAACCGTTGCGTTCTCTCTTTTAAATCGTTCTACGGTGTTTCTTTTGAGTGGGCCCTAACCCACAGGTCTTTTCCCAGGATCTTACCTGACTCTTCTTATTTTCCCGAAGCTATCCTCAAATTTGTTTTCGAAGTTTGACGTAAGAATGATTTGTCATCAGTCAAATGTTTTTCTCCAAGATCTTTCAAATTCTTTTCATCGTTGGCTCAACTTTTCCATTCTTCATTCCGGTGTGCCTCAATAATTCTTGGTGGTGTTACTCGTCGTCATTCTCGGATTTTGAAGACCGAAGAAGAGTTTTTTCCTCCATATCTTATCCGTTCTCTCAGAGACTCGTGGTTCTAGCTTGATGCCATCCTCTCATAATTGTTTTGATCGTGAGAATTCTTTTCACCCGTCCGGAGCAATTCAAGATTCTTTTCAGTTTGTTTCTCCGGAGCCCATCATCTCAGAATTTATTCATTCTCAGCTTTCAGCTATGGTTCTCCCAATCTTACTGGTGCTTCGTTCAAGTGATCTCTAATCAGTTCGTGATCCCTTCGTTCTCATGTATCTAGATTCTCTCGAGAATCTTCCTTCATTTGCTAATTCTTCCCGGTGTTTCTTTATCTTCTCTTCGTTCATTTTAATTCTTACGGTGGTTCATTCAAGATTTCTCTTACTTCGTTTATCATATCAATTCATTCGTTGTTTCAACCCTACCGGTGGTTCGTTGAAGACCTTCTCAAGTTTGCGCTATATCTATCTTAATCTTTTCTACGAGAATAACTAATATGTCAAATCCGTTGATTGTCATCAATTTAATTGGTGAAGGATAAGCATAATGTAATTCTTATTCTTGTTTCATCCAAGTGATTAATTCCTTATTCTGGAGGTTCATCAAAATATTCTTGATTACTTTTGTTCATATTTCTTTTCCGGAGCTCCAAGCTATTTCAATTATATCACCACGGAGATTCATCTAAATCATTACAAGGATTCAACTTGTGTTTTCAACTTCTCTTTACTTTTGTTTGACCATTCTTTTGTTTACCGGAGTTCTTCATGAAGGCTCTACATGACGGTTCATAAAGGATTTAATTCCTTCTCGAAGTGTTCATTGAGATTCTTTTCAGAGGAGTTCAAGCATTATTCATCTTGTAATTCGGAGTGCAGTTCTGCCTATCTAATCTTTTGAGGTGGTGTTATGTCATTCTTGTCGATTTGAGTTCGTGTTTCATGATTCACATCTTGTCAAGAATGAGATATTTTAAATCCATCAATCTCTTCATGGGAATTATCTTGGGTTATATTTCACCTAAAGCCTTCCCTAAGGTTTGTTGCTATCTATGGTGCTTATAAATGACCCTAGTCTTCATTTATCCTCCCGGTGAGATAAGTTTCTCGTCTTCTTGTTCATATCAATCCAATCTTGTTTTCGTGAGTGGCAGGTTGTCACCTCATAATTTGAGATGTATTCCATAAGACCATATCAAGATTATTCTTTTCGTTGTTGGTTTTCCAACAACTCCGTTCTAGCATTTGTTGTTATCGTGCTCTCTCAAGACCTTGTTTCCCTTCGTTCACTCCATTCCATTCTTAATTTTGTTCCGGAGGCATTGTGATGCTCATCTTTTCAACCCATCATCTCGTTTTTTCAAAGATCATGTTCTTTTCATGCCTATCCATTTAACCGGAGTGTTGTGCCCTTTTTGCTCAAGCATCTTCTCATCTTATCAAGTTCTTATTCAATTCCTTTTCTTTTCAATCGGAGTGCTGCCCAAATTATATCATTCTTAATCCTTTTCTATCTTGACTTAACCGGAGTGGTTTCAATATATATCTTGCCCTTCAACCTCAAGGTTTTTCGCAATGTTCCTTGTCCCTCTTTTCTAACGGAGTGTTCTCGACCTTGTTCACCTTCGTTGTATTCTTTTTCTCGAATTTGTTCAACCTCGCAAGGTTCTTTGGTTTCACTCGTTTGTCAAAGGAGCAACTTAGTTTTACATCTTCTCTTTCTCTTCCGTTTTTCCCTCCGATGCCATTCTAGATCTCGGGACGAGATCCTCTCGTAGTGGTGGAGTGTTGTGACGCCCCGAGACCGATGTGCCAGTGTCTCCTAGTTATTCGCCGTCGTTGCCATATCATTTGCTTGCGTGTTGCATGTTGTCATGTCATCATGTGCATTGCATTCATCATTGCATCATGTCATCATGCCATTAATATTGCAACCGTTTCAAAACTCTTTTAAATAAATTGTATGGATCTTCGATCCATTTAAATCGAGGGAAGGATGACTTCTCTTTATAACATATTCTCCCAATATTTTATGGAGGTATATAAATTATATTCCAATAATTTGGAATCACCCTTAACACACAAGCAGATAATCCCATGCCTTTCTGCTTCGAGTTGATCTCCAAACCTTGCCGAAAATTCTTTCTTCTTTTTTTTGAGGCTCCTCCAAAAGTCTCAACATTTTTGGACCTTCCCAAACCTCACTTCCTATTCAAGTCATTTGAATTTAAATCAAATGAGTTTGAATTTAAACTTCCGGTCTTGACCACTTCTATTTTTCCTAGTTCAAACTCATTTTTGTGAGACCGGGAAAATAGCCCCCTTGCACAAATCCTTTCCTTAACCCTCCTTTTCTTTTTTATCTCTATTACTTTTCTCTTAAAAAAGAGAGGAAGAGAGAAGCCCAGCCCAGGCCGGCCTCCCTAGACCCATCCTTCCCCGCAGGCCCACCTAACCCTAACCCTAGCGCTCCCGCATCGCTACCCCTGGCCCGATTCCTCATCTCCCTCTCGTTCCCACGCGCGCCGCTCCTCCTCTTCTCGCTCTCTCCCTCACACAGCGCCGCCAACCTTCTCATCTCCCTTGATCTGATCCCCTCACCCCCCCTCCTAGCGCTGCCGCCAGGGCACCGCGCCCGACCCTACGCCACCTCGTCGCACCGGCCGGCCACCGGAGTTGTTGTCGGCTGCCACCCCACAGCTCCCTGCCTCCTGCTCCCTCCGTGATCCAGTCAAAAGGAGCTCGAACCCCAAGCCGACCCCGAGCGCTTCCTCAGAACGAGCACGCCCCTGCTCGTGTCCTCCCGAGTGCAAGACAAGCAGCATCCGGCCACCTGCAGGCCGACCCTGTCGCCCCTCTGTTTTCCCTTCCTTGCCTCGTTTCTCCCTCACCCCGCTACGGTGGCTACTTCGCAGATCCTAGCCATGGCCATCGGCTTGGCTCCGCCCGTAGCAGTCTTTCCCCGCGACGCCCCTGCTCACCAAGTCCCTCTGTCGGAGCCCCGCGCATCGCCCTGTTTCCATCTGCTCGACGTCAGCTGCATCGAGCAGCAGCAGCTACCAGCACCATCGGGCCTCTGCCTCCCCTGCCGCCTGGACAAGTCCGGCCTCCTGCAGCCCCTTTTCGTCCCTAACCGAGCAGTGCGCCTTCTCATCGCCCTGCCTCCATGTCCACTGCGTGTGCCAGCGCCCATGTCCAAGTACCACGTTTTCTCTACTGCCCCGTGCACCTTTGGCTGCTGCCTCGAGAGGCCCTTTTGTCATGATTCATTTTGGGTTGGCCAGAACGAGAACGCCAAGTACCATCGCCGAAGACCCATGTACAACTACCATCGCCAAGACCCCGTGAACGTCTACACGACGACCATCGAGTACCTCTTCGCGAGTACCACTACCATCGCGTGGATCCGCCAAGACCGTGGAGTAAACGAACATGTACCACTACGCCCGGAGTCATCAGATCCGTTAAGTCCGAAGACCCTTAGTACCACGACAACCCCGAAGGTATTTGTATTCGTCAAGTTCGACTACAACGACTACAACGTGTACCACTACCATCGTCGAAGACCCGTGTAACACATGCATCAAGTACCTCTTTGGAAGGTCCGAACGTCTACGAACCGTGTACATCGACCGTCACCGAAGACCCATAAAGCACTAACGCCAAGTTCCCCTACCGTTGCCCTCGGAAACTTCGAATGCGTCAAGTCCTTCTCCGAGACGTGTACCACTACTTCCTCTACCCTCGCGAGAACGCCTACTTCCTCTACTTTGCACCGAACGAGAACCGTCCCTTTTGCACGCTTCGAAGGTATAACCCCGAGATGACCGTCCGAGAACGTTTACATGTGTTGTTTGAGATGCACCCGTTGTCTGCACCGTGTTTGAGATGCACTGGTATCTCCCTGAGCTATCGGAACCGGAACATTGCCGTGGCACCGTTTCGTTATCATCACCGTGGCATCCCTTTTGTTTTCCGCCACGATGACAAATGCCTCATATCTTATCATGTCAACTTTTCCATAAAACTTGCATCCAACTTGAATATGTCATTCGCATCATGATAATAACATTTAAATGTTTAAAATTGTTATTGCACCAAATTACCAATGCACATGAGGATTTATCGGAACTGTTGTTTGGCGTTCCGGCCTCATTTAAACTTACCTAAATAGAAAATTTCTTATGCTTCCCCTCTTGCCATGTTTAACGACATTTAATATTGTTGGGTACATAAGCAAGATCGAACTAAATAAGTCACGTGGTGTTTCGTCAATATGCAACGGAGTTGCATATTGAGCTCCACTTAATTTGTAGGGTTGTTTGTGCACTTTGCCATGCCATGCCTCATTAAATCGGACATGCATCATACTTGATTGTGCATCATGCCATGATTTTGTGGTGGTTGTTTACTATGTTGTTTGCTCCTTTCCGGTATTGCTTCTTCGGGTTGGTTCCGATAACGTCGTGTTGTGAGGATTCGTTCGACTATGTCCGTTTATCTTCTTCATGGACTCGTTCTTCTTCCTTGCGGGATCTCAGGCAAGATGACCATACCCTCGAAATCACTTCTATCTTTGCTTGCTTAGTTGCTCGCTCTTTTGCTATGCCTATGCTGCGATACCTACCACTTGTTTATCATGCCTCCTACTTTGTTGAACCAAGCCTCTAACCCACCTTGTCCTAGCAAACCGTTGTTTGGCTATGTTACCGCTTTGCTCAGCCCCTCTTATAGCGTTGTTAGTTGTAGGTGAAGATTGAAGTTTGTTCCTTGTTGGAACATGGAGATGTTGTTCCTTGTTGGAACATGTTACTTGTTGGGATATCACAATATATCTTATTTAATTAATGCATCTATATACTTGGTAAAGGGTGGAAGGCCGGGCCTTATGCCTGGTGTTTTGTTCCACTCTTGCCGCCCTAGTTTCCGTCATATCGGTGTTATGTTCCTGGATTTTGTGTTCCTTACGCGGTTGGGTAATAATGGGAACCCCTTGACAGTTCGCCTTGAATAAAACTCCTCCAGCAATGCCCAACCTTGGTTTTACCATTTGCACTAACAACCTACCACCTTCCCTTGGGTTCTGCAGACTTAAGGGTCATCTTTATTCTACCCCCCCCCCCCGGCCAGTGCTCCTTTGAGTGTTGGTCCGAACTGAGCTGCCTGCGGGGCCACCTCGGGGAAACTTGAGGGTTGGTTTTACTCGTAGCTAGTCTCATCTGAGTGTGCCCTGAGAAAGAGATATGTGCAGCTCCTATCGGGATTTGTCGGCACATTCAGGCGGTGTTGCTGGATTTGTTTTAACTTGTCGAAGTGTCTTGTAGAACCGGGATACCGAGTCTGATCGGAACGTCTCGAGAGGAGGTCTATTCCTTCGTTGACCGTGAGAGCTTGTGATGGGCTAAATTGGGACACCCCTGCAGGGATTTGAACTTTCGAAAGCCGTGCCCGCGGTTATGGGCAGATGGGAATTTGTTAATATCCGGTTGTAGAAAACCTGAAGTTGACCTTAATTAAAATGCATCAACTGCGTGTGTAACCATGATGGTCTCTTTCCGGCGGAGTCCGGGAAGTGAACACGGTGTTGGAGTTATGCTTGACGTAGGTTGTTCTAGGATCACTTCTTGATCATAGTTTCTCGACCGTGCTTTGCCTTCTCTTCTCGCTCTCATTTGCGTATGTTAGGCACCATATATGCTAGTCGCTTGCTCCAACTCCACCTCATACCTTTTACCCTTCCTATGAGCTTAAATAGTCTTGATCGCGAGGGTGTGGGATTGCTGAGTCCCCGTGACTCACAGATACTTCCAAAAACCAGCTTGCAGGTGCCGAGGATACCGTGCAGATGTCGCAACCAAGCTCAAGGAGGAGCTCGATGAAGATCTTGTCCTTTGTATAGTTTCGTTCTAGTTGATCAGTAGTGGAGCCCAGTCGGGTCGATCGGGGATCTGTGTAGCTTTTGGGGTAGTCTTCTTTTTATTTTGGTTCCATAGTTGGACCTTGTTTGTATTTGGATGTTGTACTGGTTTATTCATGTAATTGTGTGAAGTGGCGATTGTAAGCCAACTATGCATCTCTTTCCCTTATGTATTACATGGGTTGTGTGAAGATTACCTCACTTGCGACATTGCTTTCAATGCGGTTATGCCTCTAAGTCGTGCTTCGACACGTGGGAGATATAGCCGCATCGAGGGCGTTACAATCTCTTGTATCCAATTCTTGTCTCCAAGTCCGGGATTGGTACTAGTAGGTTGCTAGTAGTGTTGATTACTCCTTGTAGTTGATGCTAGTTGGTTTATTTGGTGGAAGATCATATGTTCAGATCCATTATGCATATTAATACCCCTCTGATTATGAACATGAATATGCTTTGTGAGTAGTTACGTTTGTTCCCGAGGACATGGGAGAAGTCTTGCTATTAGTAGTCATGTGAATTTGGTATTCGTTCGATATTTTGATGAGATGTATGGTGTCTAGCCTCTAGTGGTGTTATGTGAACTTTGACTACATAACACTTCACCATTATCTGGGCCTAGAGGAAGGCATTGGGAAGTAATTAGTAGATTATGGGTTGCTAGAGTGACAAAAGCTTAAACTCTAGTTTATGCGTTGCTTCGTAAGGGGCTGATTTGGATCTATATGTTTCATGCTATGTGTTGGGGATATTACTACTGGACGTAAACCGACCTATTTGGGCCGGGTTAACTTCATCAGTAGCTCAAGAGTACTAACGCCCAAGAAGATAGATGAGGGCCTGAGGCCTATAGACGGTTTAAGACTTGTAGCCGTAAACCGGCATCTGTATGTAAACTTATATTGTAAGATAGGAATAAGGAGAGACCAACCCGGATACGAATATGAACCGGTGTTGGGACTCTGTGAACCGACGGGCGTCACCCGTGTATATAAGGGGACGACCCGGCGGCGGTTCAGGACAACAGACAACAACTCGAGACTTAGGCGAAGCTTGTTTGCTCCCTAGTCATCGAAACCCCATCAATTCCATCACAACTAGACGTAGGCTTTTACCTTCATTGAAGGGGCCGAACTAGTATAAACTCTCTGCGTCCCTGTGTCCGCTTTAACCCGTTCAGGCTAACCCGTCACGTTGGCTCCATGACTAAGTCCTTTCTCTTGGACATCTGCCGTGACAAAACCATGACAGTTGGCGCCCACCGTGGGGCTATCGCATGATGGTTTCAAGTTCTTGGAGGGCCACTTTGAAGGACTCGAGGGCTACGCTGTGGGCCGGATGACTAAGAGTCATCGCGGCAAGCTCTACATCGATGATGCAGGCTAGGGCCCCGAGGCCGGCTCAATCGAGTACGGGTACCGGGTCCCCTTTGGTGGCATACACGTTTTCATCGGCAAGATCGGTGAACCGGGCCCTGAGCCGGACATCTGCACTGACCTCGTCGAGATGGCTCAGCGTGCGCGATCCGCCTAGGTTAAATCGGCAGTGAAACGTGCCTTCGTGGGAGTCATCCATGGAGGAAGTTATGAGGATGAATCGGAATCTGGTGGCGAGACCGTCGTTTACTCTGGCGACGAGTCATCAACCGGAGAAACCGAATCTCTGTATCAACTACAAGATGGCCGGATTGGGGGCTGTTCCGATGGCGACAATATTCCGGACCCCTCCGATCTGCCCAACCGGGTTGGAATATTCATGGCTGGTACACAAGCAGTGCTTCATTCTTCGACCGCTACGGCGATGACCTCCGGTTCAGTACCGGCGACGGCTGCCGGGGAAGGAGGCTCTGTGCGCCCACCATCTCAAGTGTTATCAGATCGGTTCGATGTGTTGGCTGCGCTTATGGCAGAAGCTAACCCGGCGGATCAGGACATCCACTGTCGGATTTCGGGTTCCGACAGACCCTTAAGGTTCGAACACTTGGGTGCGCGCGGAAATCTCGTCCTCAACCTCTCCGTCTCGATGGGATCTAAACTACTAAAAGAACTGCACGAAAGACACAAGATTTATACTGGTTCGGGCCACCGATGTGGTGTAATACCCTACTCCAGTGTGTGGTGGATGGATTGCCTCCTGGGGCTGGTGTGGATGAACAATACAAGGAAGAACTGCCTCGCGAGGGTCAGTTCTTGGCTGGGGCGGTGAACTGAGGAGTTCAGTCGCCCTTCTCTCTCTCTCTCTCTCTTTCTCTCTCTCTGATTTCCAGATCCCAACTGACCAACCGAACCCCTTGCTATGTGGGTGGCTAGTCCTATTTATAGAGGCCCTGGTCCTCTCCCCAAATATTGAGCGGGAAGGGATCCAACAATGGCGGGCTAATTTGAAGGGGGACAGTGAGTACATCTATCCTGACAAAAGCAGTCTTCGCTTGCCAAAGGCTCTGGTGGTGACGCCGCGCTGGGCTCCATGGTGACCTCCGTCTCGTAGTCCTCCTGGTCTTGGTCTCGTTGCACCGAAGTGGCAACCTTTTCCTAATGCCTCGGTACTCCACGGATACGCTTGCCCCCTTTGCACCAAAGAGGAAAGAGGGACGCTGCGCGCTGGCCCCCGCCTGGTGCCCCGTGTCGTCATGGCCTGTGTCATGGGCACCTCGCGAGGTACCCCGCCTTGAACTCTCCGCCTCCTCGCGAGCCAGCCTGACGAGGCTGTGCCTGAGGATGCGCCGTGTCGTCCGCCTCGCGAGGCTTGGCCCCTCGCGAGTGTCTTGAGCCTTGTGTTGATGAAGTTGGGCCGCGCTGGGCCCCCACTTGAGCCACGCCGCAGGCCGCAGGCAGGCAAGTCTGGGGACCCCCGTTCCCAGAGCGCCGACAGTAGCCCCCGGGCCCAAGGTGCGCATGGACTTGGCCATGCCGAGAGGCGAAAGGGCAAGGGCGAAGCGCTGCGGGCCCCAACAGCCTGCGGCCTTGGATGCCGCGTGGCGGTTGATTGGACGTGGCGCCTCCGCTTCCCCACGACGCCTTGGTAATCGTGCGAGTTGGACAAGTCCCTGCATGCAGAACATGTTATCATTACCTATGATCATGGAGACCGGCGGTTGGCCTTCGCCGGCTATAAGTACGGCACCGCTCATGCCCGTCCAGTCCATCTCCTCTTGCTCTCTCCTTCGCCTCAGTTCTTGCTCCGTCTTGGTGTGATGGCTCCGATTCGCCGATTCTCCGCAGCGGAGAAGGGAAAGGCTCCTCAAGAAGGGCCAGACCCTCTCCCGCCGAAGAAGCGACTCGCCCATTGCAGCCAGGACGATGAGGACCATCCGGTGGTGGCGAGGCCCTGGGTCGAGCGGGCTCCGCCGGGGTTCCCGCTGCCCTTGTACGCCCGCGCCGAGGGCCTCGGAGGTGTTGATGCCGATCCCCGCGGTCAGCGCTGTCGTCGGCGCTGTCGGGTTATGAAGGCGTGGGTGGTTCCTCCTGGAGGCCATGCCGAGGGTTCCTCCCGTGAGTTCGTGCTCCACGTCGTCACTCCTCTTCAGTCCTGGATTCGCCTTCCTCCCTTCTTTGCCTCCATGGTTCTTCCAGGGTGGCCTCTGGAGCTCCAGCTGCAGCACGCCGACTGCGGCGCCCCCGCGACCGAGGCCGAGGTCGTCGTCGCTGCCCCGGGCACGGTCTACCTGTCCCGCGGCTGGAGGGAGATCGCCGGGGTCTGCAGGGAAAGAGGCGTCTTCACGGTCCACCTGGAGTATGATGGCGCGGCGGTGATGTTCTTCAAGGTCTTCAACGCGATCGGGCGCCGGCTGGAGTGCTGCCGCGGGAGAGGCGGCCAGGACCTCGCCCTGGTGAGGGCTAGGCCCGTCGACCGCCCTCTTGGCAGTGGCGCCCGAGGGTCCAGCGGCTCCAGCAAAGGCTTCGCGACTCCGGAGACGAGCGACGACAGCTACAAGCCCCTGAGTCATCGCCGCTCCAGGAGCGGGGCAGACGCGTCAGGCCGTCGCCAACCCTGATCTGGATGGGGTTGGCGCCGGTGCCTGACGGCCCACTGTTGATGATGGCGTCTCCCGCAGTAGCTCATGTAGTTAGCGTCCCTTAGGATCCGCTCCCTGCGAGGAATCAGAATGCGCCCCGTGGGGGCTTGTAAGGTGTCTGTAGTCCTATTTGTTAATATGTATGACCTTTTGACGTGGATCCGAGCGAGCTGCTAACTCCGTTATAGTTCTGCCTTCCCTTTCGCACCTCACGAGGGCTTGGTGCTCTACGCCGACAGGTCCCAGTCCCAAGGCGGCGTCAGCCGTCGCTGGTATTCCAGGTCGCGATGCCATGATCAAGGCCAGGAGGTGAGCGACCTGAGGTCCGGTAAGAGCCCCTGAGTCGCAATGCTCAAGAGGTCCCCTTTGGCGCCCAAGCAGCCATCACTTAGTGAGAAAGGGAAGCAATGTCGCTAGTACGGAGTTGCTTTAGGTGCGGGGGTAGTGCTGCAGCAGCCAGTGCCGTGGGTGGTAACTTATCTTGAGGATCAGGGGCCGCTCTAGGTGTGCCGTTGGGTCCGTGTGTGGATAGGAGCGGAAACGCTCGGCAAGGTCCTCGCGAGGCCCCTTCTTCCCCGCCTCTGCTCCCCTTTCTGCTCTACGTCCTCGGGTCCCGGCCCTCGAGCTTGTCTCAGCCGTCGCTGGTATGCCAAGTCACGATGCCGTGGACAAGGCCAGAGGGTGAGGGCTGGAGAGCCAGTAAGAGCCCTGAGTCGCGATGCTCAGGCACCCCCCCTTTAACGTGCAAGCGGTTCGCGCTGGTGAGGGCGAAGGAAACCTCGTGAGGGACTCGGCTTGCACGGTTCCCTCCAGGGATCCTGCAGGGTCATCACAGAAAGAAGATGGTGTTGCCACGGCGGCCATTAGTCGACTCAAGAGCTTGCTTGTTGAGGTAGGCGAGGCATATCTAGGCACCCGTGAGCCAGCGCGGGACTCCCGAGGCCCTACCTCTGGGCGGGTTGCGCCCGACACTGGGCCATATTTTGAGATGTGTCCCTGCAAAATTTGGTTAGATGCCGGTACTCTACGTCCTCAGGTCCCGGCCCTCGAGCTTGTCTTACCCGTCGCTGGTATGCCAGGTCGTGATGCCGTGGACAAGGCCAGAGGGTGAGGGCTGGAGAGCCAGTAAGAGCCCTGAGTCGCGATGCTCAGGCACCCCCCCTTTAACGTGCAAGTAGTCGACATGGAGAAAAAGGGATGCCGCGGACGGGCATCAAGCAATGTAGCGTGACAAGCAAATGCATAGTTGGAAATAAACGCGACGGAGATACACGCCGCTGGGCCTGGCCCCAGCGGCTTGGGGATGATGCAGCCCGAGGGGCGCCCCCAATCAAGGCAAGCTTACTACCGAAAAGTAAATGCAGGTACATGCCGCAGGGACAGACCCACGCGGCCTGGGAGTGACGCACCTTGGGGGGGGGGCGCTCCCAGCTGGGGATAAGGCTTGGAAGATGTCACCTGAGGATGTCGTTGGCGAGGTGGTGTTGGTGCAGCAGGCTTGGCGAGCTGCGGAAGCCGATCCTCACGAGCCCCCAGGCCTCGGGGCCTCGGGAGGCTCCGGAGGCACTGGTGACTCCTCGCGAGCTGTCTCCATCTTCGCCAGAGCCACGGACCGCCTATCTTCCTGGGCCTCCATAATGCCCCTCGTGAGGCGCTGGCACGCTGCAGCCGCGCTCAGCAGGCCGTAAGGCATGCGAACACGGCTGTGGGATGGACCTCCGCAGCGCCCCACTCGCGAAGGCCAGAGGCGCTCCGTTGTGGTGATCTGATTGAGCCCTGGTACATCGACGCAGATGCGCAGCCCACCATCCTCGCCAGGATGTGGGACCGCCGCTGGTGAGCGACGGTAACCTCTTATGATCCTTGCCTCCTACAGTTCTTGAATCGCTTTGCTGATGAACTCGTGCTGGTAGGACCCTCATTGCTTGGCCCTTCCTCGAGGGAAACGTGCCTCGAAGCACGCCTCCACGTGGTGCCCAAGCGCCTCCCTCGTGACTCCGGCCAGGTCGGTGGCCCTCCAGGTGAGAGCCCCCGAGCCCTGCCTGAGGAGGGCGCCGGGCGCGCTTTCCTATGCGATGGATGGAGGGCCCTCCTGAGGAGGCACGGGCCCTGAGGAGCCTGCCTCCTGAGGGGCTGAGCCTGACGACGTCTTCTTCTTCTTGGGGATGGTCTCAGGAAGCCTCCTGCTTCCGCGATCTGGGTCTTCTAGCGACGCGGCCTGAAAGGCTTGCTCCAGGGAACACACTGCGTCTCTCTCTTCACAGGGCACCGTGATGACGCCGCCACTTCCTGGCATCTTGAGGACGTTGTAGCCGTGGTGGGTCACGGCCATGAACTTGGCCAGCGTCGGGTACCCGAGGATGGCGTTGTACGGCAGGTGGATGTGGGCGATGTCGAAGTCGATGAGCTCAGTGCGGTAGTTGCTGCGGGCTCCGAAGGTGACAGGGAGGCGGACCTGCCCGATCGGGGCTGTGGAACCATCGGTAACTCCAGAGAAAGGCTTGGTCGGCTGGAGCTGATCATAGGGCACTTGGAGATTGTTGAATGTTTCCACGGACAGGACGTTGAGCCCTGCCCCGCCATCGATGAGGGTCTTGGTGACCAGCACGTTGCTGATGACCGGGGAGCAGAGCATCGGGAGGACTTCTGCAGTGGCTGCACACTTGAGCTGGTCTGTCGAGCTGAATGTGATGGGGCACGCCGACCACCTGAGGGGGCGCGTTGCTTCGAGCTTGGGGAGGGCTGCATTCACCTCACGGGCGAACTGCTTCAAGATACGTTGGGAGGCTGGGGCTTGAGCTCCACCCAGGATGCAGGCGATCGCGCGCGGCTCCTGGAAGCCCCCAGCCCCCTCGTCTTGATGGCGGTCGTCGTTCCTTCTTGGTGGAGGCGGTAGAGGAGGCAGGCCTGCGTTGCCGTGAGGGCGGTCCTCACGAGGCTGGTCTCTCCAGTCCCCCTCACGAGGCAGGTCCCGCCAGTGGTCCTCGCGAGGCTGGTCGCGCCACCCCTGGCGCGGGTCGCGGTCTTCCCAGCGCCCTGGGTTTCTTCCTCCTCCTCGGCCATAGCCCCGGTCAGCACGGTCAGGGCGACGGCCGATCCTTCCTTCTCGTACGGCACGGAGCTCTTGACATTCGTTGGTGTTGTGGGTGTGGAGGTCGTGGTACACACAGTACCGACTGCCTCTGGAGGGTTCGGGCAGATCCTTGCCCCGCTTGGTGTCTGGTTCGGCTGCGAGCACGGCAGCCCCCTTGTGCTTCGCGTCCTTGGCTTTGGGCTTCTTCTCTTCTGGGTCCGCTGCAGGCAGCTCGAGGAGGGAGAGACATCCCTCCTCAGCCCTGGCGCACTTGTTCACCTAGTTGAACAGCTCCAGGGAGGTGCAGAGGTCTTCGTGCATCGCCAGCTCCTCCTTCATCTTGACGTCACGCACGCCGTCAGAGAAGGCAGAGATGATGGCCTCCTCGGACACCTTAAGGATCTTGAGGCGCGCGCTGTTGAAGCGCTGTATGTACTTTTGCAGGGTCTCTCCAGGTTGTTGCTTGATGTGGCGCATGTCACTCACTACGGGCGGCCGATCGCGAGTACCTTGGAAGTTGGCGATGAAGCGGGCGCGCATCTGGTCCCAGGAGGATATCGTGCCTGGAGCCAGATTCAGGAGCCAGGTTCGCGCCCCTTCCTTCAGCACCATGGGGAACCAGTTAGCCATGACCTTCTCATCCCCGTTGGCAGCCTCAATGCCCAGCTCATAGAGCTGGAGGAATTCCGCAGGATCAGTGGTGCCGTCGTAGCGAGGAGGCAGGTCTGGGTTGAACTTGCCGGGCCACGCGACGCTGCGCAGCTCAGGGGTGTAGGCGCGGCAGCCCGCGGTGGCCATGAAAGGCCTCGGTTGGTGGAGAGATCGGTCTTGAGGGTCCCCACGCACTGCAACTAGGAGTAAGGCGGGGTCTTGGCGTGCCGGAGCTGGAGCAGGGAGCGCCCGGGCAGCCCCCTGCGGGCAAGGGATTTCTTGGCAGCTTTGCTCTTGTTGCAATGGCGCCTGGCGGAGCGGGTTCCGCCCAGGGACCAAGCGCCTTGGAGCCATGGCATCTTCTTGGAGGGGAGGCGGCTGGTGCGCCTCTGGAGCTTCGTTGCCCGCGCGGGGCGGAGTGCGGCGCAGAGGGATGGACGGCGCGGAAGAGCCTCCTGGGCGCGGACAAGCTCGGCGACGCGGTCGAGCCATTCTTCGTAGACGTCGTTGACGGGACGGTAGCGCAGGAGCTCGTTTGCCGCGAGGAGCGCAGCCCGAGCCTCCAAGGGTGCACGGAGTGCGCGGGACGAAGAGCCAGCTGGTGCGAGTGACAGGGTGGCGGTACGGCCGTCTTGCCGCACGGATGGGTGCTGATACGATGCCTGCTGCTCGCCCCCCGCCGGGCCGGTGGCGGCGTTGATGGCGGGCGATGGGGAATGACGAGGGCACCCACCGACGGGGGCCGTCTGGGCGACGCGAGAGGCGATGGCGGCCCGGCGCTCGGTGCGGGCCCGACGAGCGTCAAACATGGATGCGACGGTCGGAGGAGAGCGGAGCGGTGGAACACGGATTCCGGCGCACCCCTACCTGGCGCGCCAAATGTCGGATTTCGGGCTCCGGCAGACCCTTAAGGTTCGAACACTAGGGTGCGCGTGGAAATCTCGTCCTCAACCTCTCCGTCTCGATGGGATCTAAACTACTAAAAGAACTGCAGGAAAGACACAAGATTTATACTGGTTCGGGCCACTGATGCGGTGTAATACCCTACTCCAGTGTGTGGTGGATGGATTGCCTCCTGGGGCTGGTGTGGATGAACAATACAAGGAAGAACTGCCTCGCGAGGGTCAGTTCTTGGCTGGGGCGGTGAACTGAGGAGTTCAATCGCCCTTCTCTCTCTCTCTCTCTCTCTCTCTTTCTCTCTCTCTCTGATTTCCAGATCCCAACTGACCAACCGAACCCCTTGCTATGTGGGTGGCTAGTCCTATTTATAGAGGCCCTGGTCCTCTCCCCAAATATTGAGCGGGAAGGGATCCAACAATGGCGGGCTAATTTGAAGGGGGACAGCGAGTACATCTATCCTGACAAAAGCAGTCTTCGCCTGCCAAAGGCTCTGGTGGTGACGCCGCGCTGGGCTCCATGGTGACCTCCGTCTCGTAGTCCTCCTGGTCTTGGTCTCGTTGCACCGAAGTGGCAACCTTTTCCTGATGCCTCGGTACTCCGCAGATACGCTTGCCCCCTTTGCACCAAAGAGGAAAGAGGGACGCTGCGTGCGCTGGCACCTGCCTGGTGCCCCATGTCGTCATGGCCTGCGTCATGGGCACCTCGCGAGGTACCCCGCCTTGAACTCTCCGCCTCCTCGCGAGCCAGCCTAACGAGGCTGTGCCTGAGGATGCGCCGTGTCGTCCGCCTCGTGAGGCTTGGCCCCTCGCGAGTGTCTTGAGCCTCGTGTTGATGAAGTTGGGCCTCGCTGGGCCCCCACTTGAGCCACGCCGCAGGCTGCAGGCAGGCAAGTCTGGGGACCCCCGTTCCCAGAGCGCCGACATCCACAATGCGGAGATTACAAAGGTGAGGGAACAGATCACTCAGGACAAGGCGGACCTGGCAGTTGAAAATACCAGGATGGCCGCGCAGCGGGCCGCTTTAGATGCACAAGCCTAGAGGCTCATGTTGGACCAGAACGCGTCGCATGAAGTCATGAAGAGGAAATACGGATCCCGCTTGCCTTCGGTTTTCGAGGCGAGAGACCTTTTCAACACCCCAGGAGCAGGAACCAGTAATCCGCCGGTGGTAAACCGGGCGGAAGCTCCTGGGACTGGCGTGCCGGTTCAGCCCCGTTTGATGGATCTGCCTCGTCATAACATTGTTGTGCCCCAGGCTATTCCAACACCTCCGGGTCACTACTCCAACCCGATGGACAATCTTGTTGCAGCTACTGCACGGCTGGAGGGCATTCCAATCGAAGGTGACTCGCCGCAGGCGGTAGAGACGCGCCGGGTCAAGGAGCTTCTTAGGACAGCTTTGGTCCAACAGGAAGCATACTTCTACAGCCGCGATCGGATCCACTCGACCCCTCGTCCGAGCCGGAGCTATAGCAGGCATATGGATGAACCGGCCGTGTCAAGTAATGAACGACATGGAGCACCCCGCGGCAACAACCCGGCGGGTGGTGCTGATAACGCTCAGGAAGTGGTGGACCGGGCCCGAGCACGCAAGGAGGCCGAGTTAGCCGCACAGTATCAGGTTCGGCAGCTTACGCCGGTTTGTCCCACTACCTCAGTCGATCCCGGTGTTACTTCTAGTTCTTTGAGAGTGCCTTGCCTTGTACCCGCTTTACGCAATGTACGCCTGCCCAAGGATTTCAAGGGCCCGCGCAAGGTACCAAATTACACGGCGGATCAACCTCCAGAGACATGGGTGGAGAGCTATGAGATGGCCATGGAGATGCTTTATGTGGATGATGCCGCATGTGCGAAGTATTTCACCATGATGCTCGCAGGAACGGCCCGCACTTGGTTAAAAAGCTTACCGGCCAATTCTATCAGTTCATGGGCCCAGCTATGAGCCCGGTTCATCAGTAATTTCAAGGATACATGTAAGCAGCCTATGTCGATAGTGGACTTAGCCGCCTGTGTCCAGGAGGAAGGAGAATCAACGACTCATTGGGTGTGCCGGGTCTCGCAAGTTCTGCATTCATCAGACCGCATCAACGCTGATACTGCGGTTATAACCCTAGAAGGCAACTGCCGGTTTGGTCCCCTAAAGCTGAAGTTAGGACGGATGAAGTGCCATTGCACTGACATGGGGACCCTCATGGCCGCTTTGGTAAAGTATGCTGACTCTGATAGTACCAAGGATCTCGAGTCTGATGATGACATACAGGGAAGGGAAAGAAGAACAGCAACTCCAAAGGTCAGCAGCATCACTCGGCAGGTAATGGTAGCGGAGGCAAGCGTAAAGCGGATGGCAACATGGATTTCATGGCTAATACCAACGCGTAGGACAAGGGTCAACGACGCAAGGGTAAACCGCCGAATCGCAGTGGGGCGCCTAACCCTAACCCGGACCGCCTAAATTATCTGTTGAACCAGACTTTCCAAAGCATGGGACGAAGGAGGTGCCAGCAAACCACCTTTGGAAGGATTGCTACATTATGAAGGAGTTTAAGAATTCTAATGCTTTCCGGTATGACCACAGCTCCGACGGTGGCTCAGGATCCGGGCCGGGTTACGGTGGAGGAAATTCCGGTTCAGGATTTAATGGTAATCCGGGCGGACATAACAATCAAAATAATCAGAATAACCAGGGTGGTTACAACCAGCAGCAGCAACAGTCAGGTTACCAGAGCAACCCAAAGCAGTTGAATAGTGGGCAGTACCATGTCTTCACCACTAGCTTGGATAAGCGAGACCGGAAGGTTCAGAAGCGGGCAGTCAACTCTATTGAACCGGCTGTGCCCCGTTACTTACGCTGGTCTGAGCAGCCGATCATATGGAGCAGAGAGGATCACCCACCCCGGGTTGATAACCCGGGTCAGCTAGCATCGGTGGTGGCACCTCAGGTGGGAGGTTATAAGTTCACCAAGTTACTCATGGATGGAGGAAGCAGTATTAATATCTTGTACTATGAGACCTTCCGACGTATGGGACGAACAGATAAAAATCACAAACCGTCCAATACGGTGTTTGTCGGAGTAAATAGCCATGGGTAGCCTAGCCGGCTTCCCCTGGCCCTTCTGAAAAAATTACAAAGCTCGTCCGGCTCTCAAGAATCCAAGACATGGGGCCGCCTTCCCCTTGCCGACTGTTCTCCAGGCCGGCTTTCGGGAGGCGGCCCGACCTTAGCCCTCATGAAGAAAGCCATGGGAAGGCCGACTTCACGAAGCCGGCCTCGAGAAGGCCGACTCCAAGAAGCCGGCTACCATAAAGAGGTCAGGACCGTACCCTCGAAGTTTGCATCAACCTGACGGCGATGAGACGGGGCGTGGCTACAGTGAAGCCTGCCGCCCCCGAATCGCAGAGCACGACTGGCACAGTGCGCCGTGCGGGTGGCCATGACTCGTCCGGCGCGGCACTGTTGCCATGTCGACCCTGACGCCATCCACGACGAACTGCCAGTGCAGCCCACGGGCGGCGGGTCCCATCGGGCAGAGGGACCCCGAAGGCGGCCATGCCTCCCCCAGTCGGCCCAAGAGAAAGCCGACTCCCCGCAACCGGCTTGCCATCTTCCTCGAAGGAGACGCCCCATTAAGGGGACGAGACACGGTGAGGCTACAGTAATCGCCCGCCAGGCGGCGCTACTGTAGCCATGCTCACCACGACGAGGCCCGCGTCATCAGAATAGAGCAACAGTAACCAGCCATCGACCAGGTCCTGAACGGTGGGGCCTGCCTGTCGACCAATGGGCTGGCAGTCGGCGGGCCCCAGCAGCCGGCGCAGAAGCCGGCGAGCGCAGTCACAGACAGCTGGGCCCCGCGCCCAGCCGGATTACTATTGTACCCCCGGGGGGTAGGCTTATATAAACCCCCCGGTGCACCCATGCAAAGGGTTGGACCCTCAACTAGTTGTAGACACCTTACGAGGAGAAGGAGCAAGCTAGCCGTGCCTTTCTTCCTCCTTCCACCAAGCACGGCTCAAGGAGCTTTGTGTAGCTACTTATCCATCTAGTGATCATGCGGAGACCCCGCAGAGCAGCAGTAGGGGTGTTATCTCCACGGAGAGCCCCGAAGCTGGGTAATGTTCGCCGGAGTGCATGTCTTCGCCTCATCCCGTTTCCAGGCACCGGCGACGTCTTATTGGCTCCCACAATGATAAGCCACCCGTTGGCATATGTCGCACCTACCACCCGACATTTGGCGCCAACTGTGGGGCCAGGTGCACCGTTGTCCGGAGACCTATTCTGGACGGGAACCCTCTTCCTCCCCCGCGAGCGTAGCCAGCCCGGCACGCCCGATGGCGCTTGCCACGACGCGCTGCAAGGCGTCATCAGCATCTGCGCGGCGAGTAGCCTCGCCGATCTCCTCAACGAAGCCCGCATCTCCGACGAGCTCGCTTCCGATGCGGGCACCGACCACCTCGCCAACCTCCTCGGCCAGCTCCATGTCTCCAGCGAGCCTGCTACGGATCTGGAGTCGGTTGGCTCCACCGACCCGATGCCTGTCGACTCCGACACGGCCTCCTACGACACCTTCCCCACCAACGTCACGATCTACAATGACCCGCTTCCTCGGGCCGACTATCGCGATACTGTCACCATTAAGGTGATGGTTATCGGCCACCGCGGCCTGGCCGACGAGAGCGCCGACAACGCCCCGCGCGTGGCGGCCCACGACTTGTCCGTCCCCCTCTCGGCTGATGCCGACAACGAAGCACTGGAGGCCCGCCGCCTCGCCCTCCTCGCGGAGGGCCGGAGGCTGGCTTCCGTGAGACGCCTCACTGAGGCCTACCAGCGCGAAGCTGACCGCGCCGCCTTCGGCACGCCGGCCCCGGCTGGGCCAAGCCGGGCTGGTGCTGTCAGGCAACGCGGCGCCGTCATCGTCGACACGCTGGGAGTCGACCGCCGGGTCTATGCCACTCCGCTCGAGAACCTGCGCGCCGCCCAGGCTGCTGTGGACGAATTAGACGGCTTGGAGGCCGAAGACCTCCCCCACATGACCCGGCGCATACAGCAGCTGATTGACGCGGCCGCTCAGCGGCACGAAGCCGACGCCCGCGCGGGAAGCCCTCCCCCGCGCCGGGATCACGGCGCGACGTCCCGGACGCCGACTACGAGTAACACCCACGCGCGGCGCGAGAAAAAGCTGGCTTCCAGCCGAAGCCGGACCCGAATCTCCATTGAGCCAGACGCGGATGGCCGTCCCCGAGCCATGGAATGGCGGGGCAGCCCGCCTCCGGCTCGAGCTCGTGGAGAGAGATACCCCACCCCGCCGCCAGTGGCGCATCCGACTCTCAGCGGCCGGCTAGGTCGCCGTGAAGGAGTCGACGAGAACGACGCCCGCCATCGGATCGACCGCCTAGCCAGATCCCTAGCACTGGAAGAAGAAGACGATGTCGGCCCGCCCTGTTTCGGCCCCCGCATCCGCAACGAGCCCTTCCCCAAAGGGTTCTCGCTCCCAAGAGACACGCCCAAGTACAACGGCTCCGTGAAGCCGGAAGACTGGCTGATCAACTACTCCACGGCTGTCAGCATAGCCAACGGCAACCGGCGCGTTGTCGTGAAGTATGTGCCCCTCATGCTACAAGGCACGGCACAGACTTGGCTTAACAGCCTCAAGCCTCTCAGCATCAACAACTGGGTAGATTTCACCGAAGTCTTCGTTCGCAACTTCACCAGCACCTACAAGCGGGCTCCCAAGCCCAGGCAGCTCTCCTTGTGCGTACAGGGCCTAGCCGAGTCCACTCGCGACTACCTCACGCGTTGGGCCGAGCTCCGCAACTCTTGCGAAGGGGTGCACGAGGTGCAAGCCATCGAATACTTCACTGCCGGGTGCCGAGAAGGCACCCTCCTCAAGCACAAGCTCCTCTGCGACGAGCCGACTACCCTTGACGAGCTTCTGAACATAGCCGACAAATACGCCACCGCCGACTCTTCGATGAAGACCGAGCTACGGGTAGACGCGTGCGGGAAAGTACTTAACCCGGCACCCAAAACGCCGGCGGGGGATTCCGGCCGACGCCAACACCCGAATGACCAGAAGCGCAAAGGCCCTGCGCCGCCTCCCGCTAGCCGGCAGGTGGCCACGGTCGAAGACACACCACCTGAAGGGCGGCCCGCACCCAAGAAGCCCAAAGGCGGCCGGCCGGCTTGGCAGTCGGCTTTCTCCTATGAGCAAACTCTTGACGCCCCGTGCAAGTTCCATAGCGGCGTGAAGCCGTCCAACCATACAACCCGAAAGTGCAACTGGCTCGCCCGGATCTCCAAGGGTGAAGGACTCATGCCGCCTCCACCTGCCGGCCCGCCGCCTCCGGCTCTGCCGCCCCAGGCCGCTCGGCCCGCAGTCAGCGCCGTGCAGGACGAGTTCCCCGACGAGCAAGCATCCTACATCGTATTTAGAAGCCAGCTCGAAGACCGGCGCCGCAAACACCGAGAGCACCAGGAGGTCAGTGTGGTTGCTGCTAACCCGGCCGGGCACATGCATTGGTCAGAGAAACCCATCAGCTGGAGCCGAGACGACCACCCAGAGGTGATGCCCTCTCCCGGCTCCTATGCTTTGGTCCTGGAAGCCACCCTCGCGACGGACAGACGCGCCGCCCGCTTCTCCCGCGTGCTGATAGATGGCGGAAGCAGCATCAACATCCTGTACCGCGACACCCTGGAGAAGTTAAGTGTCAAGACGAGGCAGCTTGTGCCGACTCGGATAGTATTTCACGGCATCGTACCCGGCTTGTCCTGCGCCCCCATTGGCAAGATCAAGATTGACGTACTCTTTGGGGACAAGGAGTATTTCTGCCGGGAAACGATCCGGTTTGAAGTGGTGGACCTGGAGAGCCCTTACCACGCATTGCTTGGCCGACCCGCCTTGGCCAAGTTCATGGCGGTCCCCCACTACGCATACCTCAAGATGAAGATACCGAGTTCCAAGGGCATCATCACCATAGCCGGCGATTACAAGAAGTCTGCCGAGTGCGCTGCGGCCAGCAGCCGGCTGGCCGAGTCCCTTGTGATTGCCGAAGAGAAGAAGACGCTGGACCGGGTCGTGGCCCTGGCCAGCAAGCAGCTGAGCCAGCCCACCGACTCCAAGGAGTATGATGCCCAAGGATCTTTCCAGCCGGCCAAGGAAACCAAGAAGATACCTCTTGACCCTGAGCACCCCGAGAGGTTTGCCGTCATCGGGGCAAGCCTGAACAGCAAATAGGAAGGTGAGCTCGCCGATTTCCTCTGTGAGAATTGGGACATCTTTGCATGGTCCCCCAAGGACATGCCGGGTGTTCCGAAGGATTTTGCCGAGCACAAGCTACACGTGCGAGAAGACGCAAAGCCAGTCAAGCAGCCTCTCCGCCGACTGTCATAGGAGAAGAGAAGGATTGTAGGGGAGGAGATAGCCCGGCTTCTGGCAGCTGGCTTCATCATGGAAGTTTTCTTTCCGAAGTGGCTTGCTAACCCGGTCCTCGTGCTGAAGAAGAATAACAAGTGGCGCATGTGTATAGACTACACGAGCCTCAACAAGGCCTTCCTAAAGATCCCTTCGCCCTGCCAAGAATTGACCAAGTGATAGACTCCACGGCCGGATGCGAGCTGTTGAGTTTCTTGGATGCTTACTCAGGATACCACCAGATAAAGCTAAACCCGGATGACCGCCTGAAGACCGCCTTCATCATGCCGTTTGGAGCCTTCTACTACTTGACTATGACATTCGGCTTGAGAAATGCCGGTGCCACTTTTCAACGTTGCATGCAGAAGTGCCTCCTCAAGCAACTCGGCAAAAACGCTCACGTCTACATGGACGACATCGTGGTGAAGACAGAGAAGCATGGAACCTTGCTGGAAGATCTGAAAGAAACATTCGAGAACCTGCGCCGGTTCCGAATCAAGCTCAACCCCGAGAAATGCGTGTTCGGAGTGCCAGCCGGCCAGCTCCTAGGCTTCCTGGTCTCCGAACGCGGCATCGAGTATAACCCAGTGAAGATCAAGGCCATCGAGAGAATGGCGATCCCTACCAAGCTTCGAGAAATCCAGAAGTTCACCGGGTGCTTGGCCTCCTTGAACCGCTTCATCAACAGGCTCGGAGAGAAAGCTCTCCCTCTCTACCGCCTCATGAAGAAGAGCACTCACTTCGAGTGGAACGACCAGGCCGATCAAGCTTTTCACGAGCTGAAAAAGATGCTGGCCATGTCGCCTGTCCTGGCAGCGCCGACTGAGAAAGAGCCCATGCTCCTTTACATCGCTGCAACCAGCCGGGTGGTCAGCACCGTCATCGTAGTCCAACACCCAGAAGAAGGCCAAGCGCAGCCGGTCCAGAGGCCGGTGTATTATTTGAGCGAGGTGTTGTCTGCCTCAAAGCAGAACTACCCGCACTACCAGAAGATGTGCTACAGCGTGTACTTCACCGCCAAGAAGCTGAAGCCCTACTTTCAAGAGCATCCTATCACGGTCGTATGCACCGCCCCGCTGGCCGAGATCATAGGCAGCCGAGATGCATCCGGCCAGGTGGCGAAATGGGCCATCGAGCTGGCCCCTTACACAATCTTCTACCAGCCCCGCACCACCATCAAGTCCCAAGCACTGGCCGACTTCCTCGTCGACTGGGCCGAGACCCAGTACCTACCGCCGGATCCTGACTCCACCCATTGGCGCATGCACTTTGACGGGTCTAAGATGCGCACTGGCTTCGGAGCCTGTGTCATCCTTACCTCTCCCAAGGGCGACAAGCTCAGATACACGCTGCAGATCCACTTCGCCGCCTCCAACAATGTAGCCGAATACGAGGCGCTCATACATGGGCTCCAGCTTGCCAAGGAACTCGGCATCCGCCGGATCCTATGTTACGGCGACTCGGACTTGGTGGTTCAGCAATCATCCGGCGACTGGGACGCCAAGGACGCAAATATGGCAAGCTACCGCTTCCTGGTGCAGAAAATCAGTGGATACTTTGATGGATGCGAGTTCCTCCATGTACCGCGAGCCGACAACGAGCCAGCCGACGCCCTGGCCCGAATAGGCTCCACTCGCCAAGCAATACCAGCCGGCGTCGCTCTACAACGCCTCCTCAAGCTGTCCATCAAGCCGTCTCCAGAATCCGACTCCATCTTCGTACTGCCCAACCCCGACGGGGCCGGGTCCGGCTCGAAGAACCAAGCAGGCGACCCGAGGACTTCAGTACCCGGCACGGGGACTGCAGTAGCCGGCTCGGGGACTGCCGCACCCGGCTCGGGGACTGCGGGAGCCGGCCCGGGGACTGCATCAACGCAACAGCCGGCGGCCGACTCCATCACCTCATCACCCAGCCCGCCCACCCTGGTGGCAGTAGCCACATTGGCCGTAGGGGAAGTTGCAGCTCCGTCATGGGCTCAATCCATCCTCAACTTCCTAGTAAACCAAGATCTGCCGGCTGACGAAACAGAAGCGAGACAATCCAACGTCGAGTCGGAGCATACACGATCGTCAACAGAGAAACTGGTCAAGCGTAGCGTCACTGGAGTCCTCCAACGGTGCGTCGAGCAAGAGAAGGGCATTGCAATCCTCAGAGATATACACCAAGGAGAATGCGGCCACCATGCCGCTTCAAGATCACTTGTCGCCAAAGCTTTCCGCCACGGCTTTTTCTGGCCGACTGCTTTGGATGACGCCAAAGAATTAGTTAAGTATTGCAAAGGCTGCCAACTTTTCAGCTCCAAGCAACACATGCCAGCTTCGGCACTCAAGACCATTCCCATCACCTGGCCCTTCACCGTTTGGGGACTGGACATGGTGGGCCCATTCAAGACAGCATGCGGCAGCATGACACATTTGCTCGTCACCGTGGACAAATTCACCAAGTGGATCGAGGCAAAGCCGATCAAGAAGCTGAATGGGCCGACTGCCGTGACATTCATCGCAGACATAACAACTCGGTACAGCGTACCGCATAGCATCATCACCGACAATGGCACGAACTTCGCTAAAGGAGCCTTGGCATGTTTCTGCGCTGCACAAGGTATCCCGCTGGACTTAGCGTCCGTCGCCCACCCGCAGTCAAATGGCCAGGTCGAGCGAGCTAATGGCCTCATCCTCTCCGGCATCAAGCCCCGACTGGTCGTACCTCTGGAGCGCTCAGCCGGTTGTTGGCTCGATGAGCTGCCGGCTGTCCTCTGGAGTCTGCGCACTACCCCAAACAGGTCAACCGGCTTCACTCCTTTCTTCCTCGTGTACGGTGCCGAGGCGGTCATCCCAACCGACATCGAGTTCGACTCGCCTCGGGTAACCATGTATACGGAGGCGGAGGCCAAGGAAGCACGAGAAGACGGCGTCGACCTGCTGGAAGAAGGCCGGTTGTTAGCCCTCAGCCGGTCTGCCATCTACCAGCAGGGATTGCGCCGCTACCACAGTCGGAAGGTCAGGCCAAGATCCTTCCAAGAGGGCGACCTTGTGCTCCGGCTGATCCAGCGAACAGCCGGCCAGCACAAGCTGTCGGCCCCCTGGGAAGGCCCCTTCGTCATCAGCAGAGCTCTAGGCAACGACTCCTACTACTTAATCGACGCACAGAAACCCAAGGCACGCAAGAGAGACGACTCCGGCATGGAGTCGGAACGACCATGGAACGCCAACCTCCTTCGAAGATTTTATAGTTGAAATGTAGTATGTATCACGCTAACTTTTGTACTAAGTACGAGACAATAGGCCCCCCGAGGAGGACTCGGGGACTGCCATCTCTTATCTATGAATGAAAGTATCATGTTTATGACCTTGTCATTTCACTTACTCATTCCGTCCGGCACCGGGTTCGACTAGTCGGCCCGGGGACTGGCCGACTAGAGTTATATTAGAAGTCCTACCCGCGGTCAGACAAGTAGTGTGCGGACACCCAGGCTTAGCTCTTGCCAAAGTCACAGTTCAAAGAACCGGCTGTCCGGCCGGCAAGAGTCCAAAGCAGGAAAGGATGTGCACACGAAAAGAGGCTAGGGACCAACAGGACTAAAATATAACAAAAGCCGGTTTGCTGCCTACCGCCAACCAGCTACCAGAGTAGCCGGCCGGCAGGTTTCCATTCACTTCACTTCAATCCAAAAAGGCTCGAGTACTTGCCTTCCCAAAAAGGGAAGGCGGCAAAGGGAAAAAGCTTAAAGGATAAAAAGTATACGCGAGTGGAAACCAAGCATGCACATAATAATATTTACATAAAGGACCTCCAAGAGGCCAGCATCCAACATAGTTTGATACACCCCCAGCGGGTGGAACTGCGAAAGCCTAAATATTGTTCAAACGACAACAAGCAGGAAAAATAAAGACGGCAGGTCAAGCTGGCGGAGCGGCTGACGAGCTGGGCTGGTCGGTGGAGACGGTTGCACCGGCTGAGGGAGCGGCTGGCTGGCGAACTTCGGCTTGATCACCGCCTCCTGTAGAGGGCGCGGTTCCGCGTGCCTCGTTGTTGGAGGCACGATCGGCTTGAGGCTGGCCAGTTGTTCCACTAGCCGGCTCGACGTCTTTGCCGTCTACTTCGTCGTCATCCTCGCCCTCGTCGCTGGAGGCGATCTCCTCAGCCGAGTCCTCGCCCACCGCCGGGTCCAGACCGAACCAGTCCTCCGGTTGGGCAACGCCATCATCATTTATTTCGGGCGCGAAGACACTGATGTCGGTGCACTCAGCGATCGTCGAGGTGTGCTGGGCGATTGTCGGCCGCAGTTCCTCCAGCTCCGCGTCGGCCTCCAGCCGCCAAGTACGCAGCTGGTCCAAGCTCAGCCCTGGGTACCAGGCGCGGACAAACTCCAAAGCCCGCCCGGCGCCGAGACGGGCCGCCGACGCCTTCCAAGCTTCAAAACGGCCGACTGCAACCTCCAGCCAGTCGGCGGTCCGGCTCGGGGTGCAGGGGATCATCTTGCCAGGCCAGAGCGCAGCCAGAACCTGCGCCCCGGCACGTTGGAGCCGGCAAAGCATCCGGTGAGCCGGCTGCAGCCGCGCTTGGAAGGCCAAGAGCTGTTCCTCCAGCGTCTGATTTGCGTCCGGCGCAATGTTGACTCCTGCCTGACGGCGCGCCTCGCGATGAGCCTCGATGGTTTGGGCGGCAAGGGCGGAGTAGCCGGGAAAGTAATCTGCACAAGAAAACGGGCAGCAGCACAAGTTAGGCCAAGCCCCAGGCGGCCAGGGGGCAGGAGAAGGGCGAGGAAGGCGGCTTACCATCAATTAAATCCTCGATGCGGCCGAAGCCTTCATCCAGCGCATGACGAGTCTCAGCCCAGCTTGCCGCCTCGGTCTCAAACTCTGCCTTCAGGGCGGCCTCGCTGTCCTGCACCTTCTGCAGGGCCGCCTTGTGGCTCTCCTCCTGGTCGGCCAGCTTCTTGGCCAGGTGGTCGCGCTCCTGGACCAAGGCGGCGTACTCAGCGTCCCTGGTGCGGAGGGCGGCCTGCGCCTCGCCGAGCTCCTTCCTCAAGTCGGCGTTGGCCCCTGCAAGAACGAAAAACAAAAAGAAGAAACCAATAAGGGAAAGGTCGTCAAGGAAGATCCAACCCGACTGCTCAGCAGTCGGCCCGAATCTCGGGGACTACACCCAGTGGGTGCGCTGACGCGCCCCCACAAGAGACAGACAAGGTCAAGCACATACTTCGGCTGTTGGCCAGATCGTCGGTATTCCGACCCAACTCCTGAGCCTGGGAGTTGAAGGCGGCAGCGCGAGAGTTATGATAGTCCTAGAGGTTCAGAAAGAAAGAAAAGGTAAGATGGTCGTCAAGAAAGATCCGACTCGACTACGCAGCAGTCGGCCCGAATCTCGGGGACTACACCCAGTGGGTGCGCTGACGTGCCCCCACGAAAGAAATCAAGAGACCAGAGTGATCAAGAACGAAAAACTTACCCGGATGGCGGCCCGCGTCGACAGGAACTCATGCGTGTATTACTGCAGAAGGGAGGCCTGAGCTTGCAGCCAGCTCCGGACCTCTTGGGCCGCCACATTCAGCTCGCCGGTCCCCGCGCTGGAAGTCCACCCGGACATGGCGGAGCTGGCCGCCTCCAAGGCCTCCGCCGACTGGCCAGCGCCCACGGCTCGGCGCGGCTCCGGCGGAGCGGCGCTTCCCCCTGCGCGCTGATGCGTCGCCGGCTGTATTTCAAGGCCGGCTCTGGCTTTAGGCGCGCCCCCGGCCGGCTCCTCTGGCGCCGCCGACGACTGGCCGCCTTGGCCCACTTCGGTTGGCGCTGCCGGCGGCGTCCTCCCCACGAAGATCTCGAAGACCTCCTCCCTTTTCACCGATGGCGGGTCTTGGACGATCTCCTCCGCCAAGGGCAATGGGGTGTCCGGGGCCATGGTTCGAAGGGGGATGGCAAGCAGCGGAGGCTGGTTGCACGAGCCTTCCGCCTCCGCCTCCGCGGTTGCCCGCTCCGCCTGGGCCTTGGCTGCCGCGTCGGCCCGCTCCTTAGCCGCCCGAGCGGCCTCCCGCTCCGCCACCTCCCTCTCTTCCCGCGCCTCATGAGCATTTCGCTCTGTGGCTTCCAAAAGGTCAGCACGGGGATCCACGCGATGGGGGCCTGAAGACCCTCCAATCGGCCCGACTACGGAGCTGCCTGGGCCCCGCTCAAGGGAAAGCGGCGCCCTATTTTCCACAAATAGAGAAAGGTCAGAAAGAATGATCAAACAGAAGAAAACAATAAAAAGCATGCATACAAGCAATCAACGACTTACGCCGAGACCGCCTGAGGCTGCTTCACCGCCTTCCGGAAGCGGGCCGCCTTCGCGGCCACCTCTTCTCGTCTCGTCACTGCAGCGGAGGCTTTGGACTTTTTCGGCCGACTGCCGAAGAGGGGTAACGCGGCCCGGTGCTTTTGTACGCCGCCGCCGCCGGCCGGCGCGGCGGATGAGCCCGCGCATTGACGGTCGACCGCCGGCTGGCGGCATGGGATTTCTTCGGCCTCGGCATCATCCGGCCAGTCCTCGAAGCTGGCGGAGAGCCTGTGCCTCCGAGCTTGATATTGTCCCCCACGACGGCGTCTTCCATGGCGGCCGCCCCCAGGTCCGGGTCATCAACGTCGTCCACCGTACGGTCAGGGGCGTACCGACGTTCAATCCCTGCTGCCCCGACCGGCCGCCGAAGAAGGGGGTTCTGCAAAAGGAACCGACTGATCAGAAGCCGGCAGTCGTGGAGCCGGCTGACAACAAAAAGAAGATAGAGAGAGAAGCTTACCACGGGCAGAGGATTGGCGCGAGAATACGGCGCCTTGCCATATTGCCAGTCCCCGGCGAGCTTGCAGTTGGCGATGTAGTTGACCATGAGCACCACCTCCTCATGCGGCATTTCCCATGTGCTCAGCCGGCTTGGGTCGAAGCGGCCGCTCATCTGACACATCATATGGGGCCGGCTTTGGAGAGGAAGAATCCGGTGCTCCACGAAGGAGGCCACCAAGTTGGCTCCGCGCAGGCCTTCCGACTGGATCATCACCCGGAGCCGGGAAACGGCGGCATTCCCGGCCTGAGAAATGGACCTGGACCGGAAGCCCCAAGACGGCTGCCTCCCAGCCGGCGGACCAGCTACATAAGCCGGCAGGTTGACGTGGTCTCCTTGTGGGGCGACGTTCTTCACATAGAAGTACGATCTTTGCCGGAGTTTCACCGACTGAATCAGGGGGATGGACGGGAATGGATTGTTCTCGCCTGACCTCCTCATGGCGACATAGGCCCCGCAGGGGGCGGGCACGCCGGCGATGACGGTCCCGAGCTTGCTCTGGAAGAACTCTCCCCAGAGCTCCAGCACGGGCCGCACTCCCAAAAAGCCTTCGCAGAGGGAGACGAAGGCCGACAGCAGCATCACCGCGTTGGGCGTGAGGTGATGCGGCTGGAGGTTGTAGAACTTGAGGAAGGAGTGCAGAAATCCGCTCGCCGGGAGGCCGAAGCCGCGCAGGTAGTGCGAGCGGAATATGACCCGCTCGCCCTCCTCCGGTGCCGGCGAGATTTCCTTCTCCGGCACCAGGCGGACCTGCACGAGGCTGGCGTCGGGCAGGCACCGGGTCTGGCGAAGGAACACCACATGGTCGTCATGAACGTTGGAACCATCCCACGAGCTTGACAGCGCCATGAAGCGGGACGATGTGGGTGTGCTGCGATGGGAAGCTGCGACGGCAGCGAGAGGAAGAAGAAAGAAGACGAGGGAGGACGGAGCGGGGGAGAGCGAGCGAACCTCTGCCTCTCCCCCTCCCCCCCCCTACTTGTAGGCTCGCGTGGCGGAGCCGAGGGGGCGCCGCGTGGGGAAACGTGGGGATCGATCGTGCCCACTCCCCCCACGTCCCGCGTTTATTATGCCCTGATGGCGAAATAAAACTGCCACAGGAAGGCGAGCGGTCCCCCTGGGCCACAGAAGATCAGCGCTCGGGCCGAGGCCAGGGAGTGGTGGGCCCGGGCCTGCGGCGGCGTCCCGTCGCGCGCATGTGCACTGGCAGGTTTAAGCTGCCGTGCGGCCCACTGGGGGGGCCCGCGGTCAGCACGCAAGTCAACTGCCATCCCGTCTATGAGACAACGGAGCTCTCTGAAATCGGCCTACATCAGCATAGCCGGTTCCTCAGGTTAAGAAGCTGACCAAGCTTCTCGTCCCTTTGTCCGCCTCGAAGCTCGATCAGCTTCGGGGACTACTGTCGGAGTAAATAGTGATGGGTAGCCTAGCCGGCTTCCCCTGGCCCTTCTGAAAAAATTACAAAGCTCGTCCGGCTCTCAAGAATCCAAGACATGGGGCCGCCTTCCCCTTGCCGGCCGTTCTCCAGGCCGGCTTTCGGGAGGCGGCCCGACCTTACCCCTCATGAAGAAAGCCATGGGAAGGCCGACTTCACGAAGCCGGCCTCGAGAAGGCCGACTCCAAGAAGCCGGCTCCCATAAAGAGGTCAGGACCGTACCCTCGAAGTTTGCATCAACCTGACAGTGATGAGACGGGGCGTGGCTACAGTGAAGCCTGCCGCCCCCGAATCCCGGAGCACGACTGGCACAGTGCGCCGTGCGGGTGGCCATGACCTGTCCGGCGCGGCACTATTGCCATGTCGACCCTGACGCCATCCACGACGGACTGCTAGCGCAGCCCACGGGCGGCGGGTCCCATCGGGCACAGGGACCCCGAAGGCGGCCATGCCTCCCCCAGTCGGCCCAAGAGAAAGCCGACTCCCCGCAGCCGGCTTGCCATCTTCCTCGAAGGAGACGCCCCATTAAGGGGACCAGACACGGTGAGGCTACAGTAGCCACGCTCACCACGACGAGGCCCGCGTCATCAGAATAGAGCAACAGTAAGCAGCCGCCGACCAGGTCCTGAACGGTGGGGCCTGCCTGTCGACCAAGGGGCCGGTAGCCGGCGGGACCCACCAGTCAGCGGGCCCCAGCAGCCGACGCAGAAGCCGGCGAGCGCAGTCACAGACAGCTGGGCCCCGCGCCTAGCCGGATTACCATTGTACCCCCGGGGGGTAGGCTTATATAAACCCCCCGGTGCACCCATGCAAAGGGTTGGACCCTCAACTAGTTGTAGACACCTTACGAGGAGAAGGAGCAAGCTAACCGTGCCTTTCTTCCTCCTTGCACCAACACAGCTCAAGGAGCTTTGTGTAGCTACTTATCCATCTAGTGATCATGCGGAAACCCCGCAGAGCAGCAGTAGGGGTGTTATCTCCACGGAGAGCCCCGAAGCTGGGTAAAGTTCGCCGGCGTGCATGTCTTTGCCTCATCCCGTTTCTAGGCACCGGCGACGTCTTATTGGCTCCCACAATGATAAGCCACCCGTTGGCATATGTCGCACCTACCACCCGACAGTGTTCCATGGTGTGGTACCTGGCAAGTCAGCATACCCTGTTGGCAAGATAGCTCTGGAAGTGGCTTTTGGAGATGATCATGATTCCAGGTCGGAGACATTGACGTTTGAAGTGGTAAAAATCCAAAGTCCATATCACGCCCTGTTTGGGTGACCGGCCTATGCCAAGTTCATGGCACGACCCTGTTATGTGTATTTACAGCTCAAGATGTTGGGTCACAAGGGGACAATAATGGTTCACGGAAGCCGTAGAGTTGCTTTGGAGTGCGAGGAAGGAGATGCGGCCTACGCAGAGTCGGTTTGTGCCACCGAGGAGCTGAAATTTTATAAGGACAATGTTGATCCGGCAGACATGACTCCGTTGAAGAAGCCAACTACGGAGCATGATCCGGCCCTGAAGTTCAAATCGGCAGCTGAAACTAAGCTTGTTGACTTCGTACCTGGCGATTCGTCCAAGCAGTTCAGCATCAGTGCCAACTTGGATCTGAAATAGGAAAGCGCGCTCATCGAGTTCATCCATGAGAATTGGGACGTTTTTGCATGGAAACCTTCTGACATGCCAGGTGTACCGAGGCGACTCGCTGAGCACACTCTTAATGTGGATCCTAAGTACAAACCGGTGAAACAGTTCCTCTGCCGGTTTAACGAAGAAAGACGCAAGGCTATTGGAGAGGAGGTGGCCAGGCTCTTGGCAGCTGGCTTTATCATTGAAGTTTTCCACCCTGAATGGCTTGCTAATCCGGTGCTGGTCCTTAAGAAAAATGGCACCTGGCGCATGTGTGTGGATTACACAGATCTTAATAAGGCTTGTCCAGGAGATCCTTTTGCCCTCCCCCGTATTGATCAAATTATTGATGCTACGGCGGGTTGTGAGCGTTTGAGTTTTTTGGATGCATATTCTGGATATCGTCAGATCGAAATGGCAGTTAAGAACCAGGAGAAGACGGCGTTCATAACTCCCTTTGGGGCCTTCTGCTATGTGTCTATACCCTTTGGGCTCAAGAGTGCCCAGGCAACTTATCAACGGTGTGTACAAAATTGCCTTCACAAGCAGATTGGCCGTAATGTGCATGCTTACATGGATGATATTGTGGTTAAGTCAAGGAAGAAGGAGACTCTGGTTGATGACTTGAAGGAGACCTTTGATAACCTGAGGACATACAAGATGATGCTTAATCCGGCCAAGTGTGTCTTTGGTGTACCGGCAGGCAAGTTATTGGGTTTTCTGGTGTCCAACAGGGGAATCGAGGCTAATCTAGAGAAGATCACAACCATCACCTCCCTGGCTAAACCGAAGTGTATCAATGATGTTCAACGCCTGGCAGGCCGGATTGCCGCGTTGAGCCGGTTTATCAGCTGCCTTGGTGAGAAGGCAATCCCTTTGTATCAGATGTTGAAGAAGACGGATCAATTCGTCTGGAGTTCTGCTGCTGATAAGGCATTTGAGGACTTAAAGCGGCAATTGGCCAATCCGCCTGTGCTCGCCGCTCCCATTGACAAGGGGCCGTTGCTCCTATATGTTGCTGCTAATGCTCGTGCGGTCAGTGTGGCTATTGTGGTGGAGCGAAAAGAGGCAGGCAAGGAGCATCCGGTTCAACATCCGGTTTATTATATCAGCGAGGTACTTATTGAGTCCAAGCAAAGGTATCCGCATTGGCAGAAGCTGGTATATGGAGTTTTTATGGCAAAGCGGAAGCTTAAGCAATACTTTCAAGGGCACCCCATTACGGTGGTCAGTTCTGCTCCCTTGGGCGATATCATCCAGAACCGGGAAGCGACTGTCCGGATTGCCAAGTGGGCTATAGAGCTTGGGCCGCATGGGTTGAAGTACGTGCCTCGGACGGCGGTTACGTCTCAAGCACTTGTTGATTTCATCAATGATTGGACGGAACTGCAAGCACCTGAAGAAAAGCCGGATCACACATATTGGACCATCCATTTTGACAGATCCAGGAAATTGGAAGGCTCGGGGGCTGGAGTCGTATTAACTTCCCCATGAGGTGATAAGTTTTGTTACGTTCTCCGCTTAATGTTCCCTTGTACTAACAATGCAGCTGATTATGAAGCCTTGCTCCATGGTCTCCGGATGGCTAAGGAGATGAATCTAAGTCGAGTTAAGTGCTTCGGTGACTCGGACCTCGTGGCTCAACAAGTATCTGGCACTTGGGATTCCAAGGACCCGCTCATGGCAGCATATCGTCATGAGGTGGATATCGTTGCAGGTCACTTTAAAGGCTATCATGTGGACCACGTGGACCGACGGAAGAATGAAGTGGCGGACGCTTTAAGCCGGCTGGGCTCTCAGCGCAAACCGGTCCCGCCCAATGTTTTTCTGGATGTGCTGCACAACCCGTCGGTCAAGCTCCTTGGTGAAGCGGATCTGGCTATTCCTAATCCGGAGGCTCATTTGGTGGAAGCTCTTCATGTCATTCCGGATTGGACGCTTCCTTACCTGGCATACATGAACCGGGGCAAGTTATCAGAGGATGAGACTCTGGCC
Organism: Triticum dicoccoides; assembly: GCF_002162155.2. NCBI lineage: Eukaryota > Viridiplantae > Streptophyta > Magnoliopsida > Poales > Poaceae > Triticum > Triticum dicoccoides. Next base: position 634,452,537 of record NC_041388.1, on the reverse strand, counting down.
CTGCAGATAATCCAGCGGTCCAAGTCCATGACTATTGTCAATGGCGAGTTGCATCATTGTAGTGTATCAGGGGCGTTTGAACGCTGTGTGTCTCCTGAAGAAGGCTGTGAAATTTTGCGTGAGATCCACGAAGGAGATTGTGGTCACCACGCCGGTTCAAAATCTTTGGTGGCTAAAGCGTTCCGCCATGGCTTCTATTGGTTAACTGCTCATGCTGATGCGGAGGATCTGGTCAGACGATGTGACGGTTGCCAAAAGTCTTCAAGATGTGCTCACGTGCTGGCTCAAGAATTGAGAATGATTCCAATCACTCGGCCATTTGCAACTTGGGGGCTAGATATGGCTGTGCCTTTCAAAAGGTCCAAGGACAAGAAGACCCACCTCCTGGTGGCGGTTAACAAGTTTACAATGTGGGTGGAGGCAGAACCTGTTAGCAAGTGTGATGCGGCCACGGCGGTTCACTTCATCAAAAAAGTGATTTTTCGGTTTGGCTTTCCACACAGTATCATCACAAATAATGGTACCAATTTTTCCAAGGGTGCCATGAAGAATTTCTGCGAACGTGAGCACATCCAGCTTGACGTCTCATCAGTGGCGCACCCACAGTCCAATGGTCAAGCAGAAAGGGCTAATCAAGAGATTTTGAGAGGCATCAAGCCCCGGCTTATGGTTCCTTTGCAGAGAACACCGGGTTGTTGGGTGGAAGAGTTACCATCTGTGTTATGGAGCATCAATACCACACCCAACAGATCAACAGGATACACACCGTTCTTCATGGTCTATGGAGCGGAGGCGGTTCTCCCCTGTGATATCCGTCATGATTCACCTCGTGTGGCGGCTTATGTTGAAGCGGACAACGAGACAGCACGGCAAGACGCTTTGGACTGGTTGGATGAAGAGCGTGACATAGCAGCTGCCCGCTCGGCGATTTACCAACAGGATCTTTGTCGTTATCACAGTCGCCGAGTTAGAACCAGAACCTTTCAAGAAGGAGATTTGGTGCTCCGGCTCATCCAAGATCAGACTGATATGCATAAGTTATCCCCACCTTGGGAGGGACCTTTCGTGGTCAGCAAGAATCTGCACAACGGGTCATACTATCTGATCGATATTCGAGAGCATAAAGACTCACGTACATCAGAGGAGGAGACCAACAGGCCGTGGAATATAGCTCATCTTCGGCCTTACTATACCTGAGCCATTGGCTCTACTTATGTACATATTATGACAATGTATATATTATGATTAATATAATAAACCGGAACCTCAGCTAAAGCGGGGTATCTGTTCTTTCACATCATGCGTGGTTACACGGAGTTGTTATGTATTAAAGCGGCCTCCGGTTTACCCCTTGAATTTGATTTTTAAATATCACTTGGGGGCTTGGTCGTATCCGAACCAATGCAACACCTTTTGATAGGCGCAAGCCACCAGATCACTTGGGGACATGGTCAAGTCTGAACCAGTCATGCCTCTTGATCGGCCTAAGGCCACAGAATCACTTTGTCGGTTGACTCTAAAGTCCCAAGATCAATACAAGTATTCAACTTGGCACTTGGGGGCTAATGGCTATTTGCTTGAATAAATTCTGACGTCGGGAGGCCAATTACTAAAAGCCCCGGTTTAACTACAATAAAGTTGAACCGGCCCTTGGGGGCTACTTCAGCAAATTCTGAAGCATTGAGATATATATTAGCAAGTCCCGGTTTAACTACATTAAGTTGAACCGGCCCTTGGGGGCTAGGAGAATTAACAAAATTGAAATATTCAAGCAGGAAAAAGCACATGGAGGTTACCTCAAATTTCTCTTTCATCATATTCACCAGACCAGCTTCATAATCACGGCTGGTATACAGCCGGTTCAGGTAACCAGAATGAAGATCTTGGGCATTCAGAGCAGCATAGGTCGCCAGGTCAACATTCCACTTGCCTTTGCCTATGGCAGCAAATTCTTCTTTGGCGGTATGCTTGGATAAGGCAACAGGATTGCTGGGCTCTGTACGGCCAATGCCAGTAATTACAACTTCATCATCCTTAGCATGACCGGTTTGCACTGGAGCAGTCGGTTTGTCAGCAGGCTGGGATGGACTGGTGGATCTCTCAATCCGGATGGGGCTTGTGGTCCGGTCAACAGGTCCTGAGGTATCAATAGGCCTTTCTTCAGCAATAAAATCGTCATCCTGCTGTGGTGGATCATTGGGTATATCTTCACAGATAGCCGCTTCAAGATCTGGTGTTTTATCCGGTTCAGGGACGGCGTCCTCCTCGGCCACTTTATCTAGGCGAGCCTTCTTTCTCGGCCTAGGCTTAGCCCTGAAAGAAGTAACAAAGTCAAATACAGCATATGTTACAAAGTAATGCACCAGAAATATTATTATAAGTATAGCTTACCCAAGCACCGTTTTGAGCGGTGGCAGCTGAGTTGCCGATGACTCGCCAGAGGATGAGTGCGAAGTAACCTGATAATCAGAGTCAGATGGATCAAGAGGTTGACGAAAAAAGCCCGCTTTAGGACAAGCACTGACAAGCAAATTAGAGACCTCTGAACGACATTTCCAAACCGGACTGTTCGGTAAACCGGCAGAGGTAACTACCTGGCCGCTGTGTCGGGTTGTGCAGCGAGCTTCGTGCTGTTGGGTCTTCATAAGAAGTTTGGGATCCAAGTAAGCAAGAGGATGAGAAATTTTAACTTTCCGGTTTGCCTGATGGATTTTTAGTGAAGGCAAAGGGTTTGAATCGGAAGAGAGAGTAATTACCTCTGCAGCATCAGCATGGCTGGCAAATAAGGCATGTGAAAAGTAATCCAAGTGAATCAAGCTCTACCTCAAAGTCCAGGTTACCCACATCGTCATCAGCGGCCGGATCAGAAAATGCAGTGGTTTTCCTTTTATGAGCAGGCCTCTTCACGACTCTAGTCTTTTGCCGGATTGGTCTTTCCGGTTTGTATGGTTTCTCTGGTTTCTCCTGTGGAAGCTTCTTGCTCCAAAACGGATCATCGCCCTGTTTAAACAGATATTGATATTAAAGAAGGGCCAGATATAGCAACGACAGGTTCAGTAAAAAGTGAAGTCAAAATCTTACAGCTGGCGGTTTGTTGGTGGCACAGAAGGGAAGCAGGACGGTTCGAGCACAGATGTGTTCCGGTTCATTCAGCATTTTCTTCACAGCTTCTGTGACTTCTTCGTCGGTGAGCTGGATGTTAACATGTCGCAGTGGGTCATCAACACTGCCAGTATACTCGCACATCAAACCGGAGCGCGGACTAAGGGGCAGTATGCTCCACGATATCCAACAGCGAGCGAGATCAACCCCTGGTAAACCATTGGCCATGAAGGCTCTAAGCTTGGACAGTTGAGGAGCGTATTTACTTCTCTCCTTGGCAGTCAACCTTTGTGGAAAGGGGTGTGTATTGCTAAGCCGCTCCGGACGAAAGCCAGGCAAAGGATTTTCATCAGCAGGGGAGGTGTCTTTGCAATAGAACCATGTCTGATTCCACTCCTTAGGGTGGCTGTGCAGTTTAGCGTGAGGATAAGTGACCTCTTTTCTTTTTTGAATCGCCACACCACCCAATTCCGTATTGGAACCGTCAGTAAACTCTGTGCGGCGGTTTAGATGGAAGTAGTATCTGAACAACTCAACTGTGGGTTCCTCTTGAAAGCACACCTCACAGAGCACTTGAAAGTGACATATGTTGGTAACAGAGTTGGGGCCAGTATCTTGCGGGCGGAGTTGAAAATTGGCTAAGACATACCGGTAAAATTTAGAACCGGGCGGATTAAAACCCCGGGCTAAGTGATCTGCGAAAACGACGACCTCTCCCTCTTGAGGTGTGGGAGGGCATTCTTTACCAGGGACCCTCCAATGGATGGTGTCTTTGCTGCTTAAAGCGCCGGTCAGGACCAGATTATTCAGTTGAGTTTCTGTGACGCGAGAAGGAACCCAGTTGCACTCATATACTTGCTTGGCCATGATGAAATCTACAAGATAGGTGATTCCTGTTCAAGATCGCATTGATTACAGTACACTAGTATGTACAATGTTAAATCAGAGACAGTTATATCTAAACTGGAGTTTTATGAAGCGACAACATCTGGCGGTTCAACAAGGGGACTAATGGTATATACCGGTTTGTTAATTTTTTCTACACCAAGTTAAACCGCCGGATCTAAGCATTGAAACAGTTGAGATTGCGGATGGATAAGTAAACAGAAACAGATTTCACAAGATTTCTCTACAGCGCTGGATCTGAAGCAAGTTCAGAAAAGAAGGAAAATATTCAAAAGCTCAAAGCTGAACAGTATTGAATCATTGGGCAGAAATATATGTGAGATCTATGGTTTTGGGCATGAAACTAAAGGCGGATACTAAAGGTTATCACTACACATAGAAGGGGTTCACAGATGCATCCAGAAGCTAGCATATGAGTATGAACAGGTGATGAATGCAGCAAGAACACGAAACCCTAGAACAGATCTAGGTTAAGAAGAGCAGAAGACCTACCCGAGCTGAGGAAGATGCGGAAGGTCGCTGCAGTTTTCTGGTGCGCTCAGGTTGATGCAGCGGCCAAGGTCGATGCAGAAGACGACGGCGGCGGCGGAGCTCTGAGACTGGCGATGCGAGGAAGACGAAGAGGAAGGGCACGAAGGGAAAAAAAGAAATGACCCTTCAGTCCTATTTATAAGGCAAAAAGACATGTGTCAGGCGCGTGAATCCAGGAACCGCAAATTTCGGAAGAAAAGCTGTCGCCTCGGTTGTTGTGAGTCTATTAAACAAGGAGATATCATGTATGTTTTCTTTATGACAAGTGACGTCACCCCGGTTTACAGCAACTGGAGAGGATGACATCACGGCGGTTCAGCAATTACAAGAAGATGTTGAAGATGAAGATTTTGTTGGGGATATAACTACTGGACGTAAACCGGCCTATTTGGGCTGGGTTAACTTCATCAGTAGCTCAAGAGTACTAAAGCCCAAGAAGATAGATGAGGGCCTGAGGCCTATAGACGGTTTGAGACTTGTAGCCGTAAACCAACATCTGTATGTAAACTTGTATTGTAAGATAGGAATAAGGAGAGACCAACCCGGATACGAATATGAACCGGTGTTGGGACTCTGTGAACCGACGGGCGTCACCCGTGTATATAAGGGGACGACCCGATGGTGGTTCAGGACAATAGACAACAACTCGAGACTTAGGCGAAGCTTGTTTGCTCCCTAGTCATCGAAACCCCATCCATTCCATCACAACTAGACGTAGGCTTTTACCTTCATTGAAGGGGCCGAACTAGTATAAACTCTCTGCGTCCCTGTGTCCGCTCTAACCCCTTCAGGCTAACCCATCGTCATGGCTCCACGACTAAGTCCTTTCTCTAGGACATCTGCCGTGACAAAACCACGACACTATGGTTAGGTTTACCTTAATACTTTTGTTGTAGTTGCGGATGCTTGCAATAGAGGTTAATCATAACTGGGATGCTTGTTCAAGTAAGAGCAGCACCCAAGCACCGGTCCACCCACATATCAAATTATCAAAGTACCGAATGTGAATCATATGAACGTGATGAAAACTAGCTTGATGATATTACCATGTGTCCTCGGGAGTCTTTTTCCTTATATAAGAGTTTGTCCAGGCTTGTCCTTTGTTACAAAAAGGATTGGGCCACCTTGCTGCACTTTATTTACATTTGTTACTTGTTGCTTGTTACAAATTATCTTATCACAAAACTATCTATCGCCACTTATTTCAGTAGTTGCAGAGAATACCTTGCTGAAAACCGCTTATCATTTCCTTCTGCTCCTCGTTGGGTTCGACACTCTTACTTATCGAAAGGACTACGATAGATCCCCTATACTTGTGGGTCATCATATACATCATGGCATACTTTATAGAACCTATGGCTGAGGCATTGGGAATGACTTTCATTCTCTCTCTATCTTCTTCCGTGGTCGGGTTTTGAGTCTTACTTAACTTCATACCTTACAACTCAGGCAAAAACTCCTTCTTTTGACTGATCCATTTTGAACTCCTTCAAAATCTTATCAAGGTATGTACTCATAGGAAGTCTTATCAAGTGTCTTGATCTATCTTTATAGATCTTGATGCCCAATATGTAAGTAGCTTCACTGAGGTATATATTTGAAAAAATCCTTTCAAACACTACTTTATGCTTTCCAGAAAATTCTACATCATTTCCGATCAACAATATGTCATTCACATATACTTATCAGAAAGGCTGTAGTGCTCTCACTCACTTGCTTGTAAATACAGGCTTCACCACAAGTCTGTATAAAACTACATGCTTTGACTAACTCATCAAAGCGTATATTCCAACTCCAAGATGCTTGCACAAGTCCATAGATGTATCGCTAGAGCTTGCACACTTTGTTAGCACCTTTAGGATTGAGAAAACCTTCTGGTTGCTTCATATACAACTCTTCTTTAATAAATTCATTAAGGAATGCAGTTTTGGCATCCATTTGCGAGATTCATAAAATGTGTCAATTGCTAACATGATTCAGACAGACTTTAAGCATCGATACGGGTGAGAAAATCTCATCGCAGTCAACACCTTGAGCTTTTCGAAATCCTTTTGCGACATTTCGAGCTTTGTAGATAGTAACACTACTATCAGCGTCCTTCTTCCTCTTGAAGATCCATTTATTCTCAATGGCTCGCCGATCATCGGGCAAGTTAATCAAAGTCCATACTTTGTTCTCATACATGGATCCTATCTCATATTTCATGGCCTCAAGCCATTTACCGGAATATGGGCTCATCATCGCTTCCTCATAGTTTGCAGGTTCTTCATGGTTTAGTAACATGACTTCCAGAACAGGATTACCGTACTACTCTGGTGTGCAACGTGCTCTAGTTGACCTACGAGGTTCGGTAGTAACTTGATCCGAAGTTTCATGATCATTATCATTAGCTTCCTCACTAGTTGGTGCAGGCATCACGGGAACGGTTTTCTGTGATGATCTACTTTCCAATTCGAGAGAAGGTACAATTACCTCATCAAGTTCTACTTTCCTACCACTCACTTCTTTCGAGAGAAACTCCTTCTCTAGAAATGATCCATTCCTAGCAACAAAGATCTTGCCTTCGGATGTGTGATAGAAGGTGTACCAAATAGTTTCTTTTGGGTATCCTATGAAGACGCACTTCTCCAATTTGGGTTTGAGCGCATAAGCATCGCAACCCCAAACTTTAAGAATCGACAGCTTAGGTTTCTGGCTAAACCATAGTTCATACGGTGTCATGTCAACGGATTTAGATGGTGCCCTATTTAATGTGAATGTAGCTGTCTCTAATGCATAACCCCCAAAACGATAGTGGTAAATCGGTAAGAGACATCATAGATCGCACCATATCTAATAAAGTACGGTTACGACGTTCGGACACACCATTACGCTGTGGTGTTCCAGGCGGCGTGAGTTGTGAAACTATTCCACATTATTTTAAATGAAGGCCAAACTCGTAACTCAAATATTTGCCTCCGCGATCAGATCATAGAAACTTTATCTTCTTGTTATGATGATTCTCCACTTTACTATGAAATTCTTTGAACTTTTCAAATGTTTCAGAATTGTGTTTCATCAAGTAGATATACCCATATCTGCTCAAATCATCTGTGAAGGTCAGAAAATAACGATACCCACCGCGAGTCTCAACAATCATCGGACCGCATACATCGGTATGTATTATTTCCAATAAGTCAGTGGCTCGCTCCATTGTTCCAGAGAACGGAGTCTTAGTCATCTTGCCCATGAGGCATGGTTCGCAAGCATCAAATGATTCATAATCAAGTGATTCCAAAAGTCCATCTACATGGAGTTTCTTCATGCGCTTTACACCAATATGTCCTAAACGGCAGTGCCACAAGTATGTTGCACTATCATTATCAACTTTTGTATCTTTTGGAATCAATATTATGAATATGTGCCATGATCGAGATTCAATAAACCATTTATATTGAGTGTATAACCATAGAAGGTTTTATTCATGTAAACAGAATAACATTTATTCGTTGACTTAAATGAATAACTGTATTGCAATAAACATGATCCAATCATATTCATGCTCAACTCAAATACAAAATAGCATTTATTTAGGTCCAACACTAATCCCGAAGGTAGAGTGCAATGGTGATCTTATCAATCTTGGAATCACTTCCAACACACATCGTCACTTCGCTCTCAACTAGTCTTTGTTCACTTTGTAACTCCAGTTTTGAGTTACTAATCTTAGCAACTGAATTGGTATCAAATACCCAGGGGCTACTATGAACACTAGTAAAGTACACATCAATAACATGTATATCAAATATACCTTTGTTCACTTTGCCATCCTTATTATCCGCCAAGCATTTGGGGCAGTTCCGTTTCCAGTGACCATTCCCTTTGTAGTAGAAGCACTCAGTTTCAGGCTTAGGTCCAACTTTGGGCTTCTTCACGGGAGTGGCAACTTGCTTACCATTCTTCTTGAAGTTCCCTATCTTTCCCTTGCCCTCTTTTCTTGAAACTAGTGGTCTTGTTAACCATCAACACTTGTTGCTCTTTCTTGATTTCTACCTTCGCTGATTTTAGCATCGCGAAGAGCTTGGGAATCATTTTCGTCATCCCTTGCATATTATAGTTCATCACGAAGTTCTAGTAACTTGGTGATAGTGACTAGAGAACTCTGTCAATCACTATCTTATCTGGAATATTAACTCCCACTTGATTCAAGCGATTGTAGTATCCAGACATTCTGAGCCCATGATCACTAGCTGAGATATTCTCCTCCATCTTATAGGCAAAGTACTTGTCAGAGGTCTCATACCTCTCGACACGTGCATGAGTATGGAATACCAGTTTCAGCTCTTGGAACATCTCATATGCTTCTTGGCGTTCAAAACGTTTTTGAAGTCCCGGTTCTAAGCCGTAAAGCATGGTGCACTAAACTATCAAGTAGTCATCACATCGAGCTCATCAAACGTTCATAACATCCGCATCTGTTCCTACAATAGGTATGTCACCTAGCGGTGCATCAAGGACATAATTCTTCTGTGCAGTAACAAGGATAATCCTCAGATCACGGATCCAGTCTGCGTCATTGCTACTATCATCTTTCAACTTAGTTTTCTCTAGGAACATATCCAAAATAGAGCACAGGAGCTAGACGCGAGCTATTGATCTATTTTATAGACATGCAAATACTATCAGGACTAAGTTCATGATAAATTAAGTTCAATCAATCATATTACTTAAGAACTCCCACTTAGATAGACATCCCTCAAGTCATCTAAATGATCACGTGATCCATATCAACTAAACCATGTCCGATCATCACGTGAGATGGAGTAGTCTTCAATGGTGAACATCTCTATGTTGATCATATCTACTATATGATTCACGTTCGACCTTTCGGTCTCAAGTGTTCCGAGGCCATGTCTGTACATGCTAGGCTCATCAAGTTTAACCCAAGTATTCCGCATGTGCAAAACTGTCTTGCACCTGTTGTATGTGAACATAGAGGTTACCACACCCGATCATCACGTGGTGTCTCGGCACGATGAACTTTCGCAACGGTGCATACTTAGGGAGAACACTTGTACCTTGAAATTTTAGTGAGGGATCATCTTATAATGCTACCGCCGTACTAAGAAAAATAAGATGCATAAAGGATAAACAACATATGCAATCAAAATATGTGACATGATATGGCCATCATCATCTTGTGCCTTTGATCTCCATCTCCAAAGCACCGTCATGATCTCCATCGTTATTAGCTTGACACCTTGATCTCCATCGTAGCGTCGTTGTCGTCTCTCCAACTTATGCTTCTACAACTATCACTAATGCATAGTGATAAAGTAAAGCAATTACATGGCGATTGCATTTCATACCATAAAGCGACAACCATAAGGCTCCTGCCAGTTGCCGATAACTTTTACAAAACATGATCATCTCATACAATAACGTATATCACATCATGTCTTGACCATATCACATCACAACATGCCCTGCAAAAACAAGTTAGACGTCCCCTACTTTGTTGTTGCAAGTTTTACGTGGCTGCTACGGGCTTCTAGTAAGAACCATTCTTACCCATGCATCAAAAACCACAACGATGTTTCGTCAAGTCTGTTGTTTCAACCTTCAATAAGGACCGGCCGTAGTCAAATTCAATTCAACTAAAGTTCGAGAAACAGATACCCGCCAACCACCTTTATGCAAAATAAGTTGCATGTCTGTCGATGGAACCGGTCTCATGAAAGTGGTCATGTAAGGTTGGTCCGGGCCGCTTCATCCAACAATACCGTCGAATCAAAATAAGACGTTGGTGGTAAGCAGTATGACTATGATCGCCCACAGCTCTTTCTGTTCTACTTGTGCATATCATCTACGCATAGACCTGGCTCAGATGCCACTGTTGGGGAACGTAGCATCCAATTTCTAAAAATTTCCTACGCTCATGCAAGATCTACCTAGGATATGCGTAGCAACGAGGGGGGGGGAGAGTGTGTCCACGTACCCTCGTAGACCGAAAGCGAAAGCGTTTGACAACGCGGTTGATGTAGTCGCACTAGTAGAAAAAGGGCCTTCAGTCCCGGTTCATAAGGGCCTTTAGTCCCGGTTCTGGAACCGGGACTAAAATGTCGGTACTAATGCCTCTCCCTTTAGTCCCGGTTCAATCCAAAACCGAGACTAAAGGGCGCGGCCACATGGAGCTCCACCTTTAGTCCCGGTTTTACCGGGACTAAAGGAAATTTTATGATTTTTTTTGAAATTTTTTTCAGATTTTTTTTTATTTTCAAATATCTGAATTATTTTAACCTCTAGTCTGTAATCACCACCCCTCATCACTTCTCAATTTATCCTCTAATCACCCCTCATCATTCCAAATCATCTAACTTCACGAACGGTCACCCATCCTCCCACTCCCCCAGCCTGAGCACGCTTAACTTCCGGGTTCTATTCTCCCTCGCTCGAAGTCTGCACTTGTTGTTTTCCTGACAATACTAAGATGTCAATCCTATTAACCTTCAGGAATTTTGCTTGAGCATGAAGTGACACATTTCACAGTTTTATTTTGAAACTATTGCTTTAAAAAACAATAATTATTTAGTAACACTAATATTTCTTGAATAATTAGTTTGACCATTGTTTGACCACAGTTTGACCAGATTTGACCAAAATTGAAATAACTGAAATAATTATTTAGTAACACTAATATTCTAGAATAATTAGTTGGACCATTGTTTGACCACAGTTTGCCCACTGTTTGAATTTTTTTCGATTTTTTTCACTCTAGATCTTAAAAGCCCTGTAACTTTTTTTCTATTAGGTTTTTGAGGATTTTGAAAATGTTTAACGGGGTTCCGGATGTAACTTTTCGAGTAGATGATTTTTCATATAAAAAACTTTTTCATCCGAGTTAGTATGCAAAAGTTATGCCCATTTTTACAAATTTCAGAGAGATTTTGCAAATAAAGTCAAAATTCACATTTGCAAATTTTCCCAACAACTAGACCACATATCACATGGGAAACTTATTGTCTTTTATCTTTTTGACATTTCCATCATTTTCTTTTATTTTTTT
>NC_041388.1:634397290-634440559 GCF_002162155.2 Triticum dicoccoides | reverse complement strand
GTTTGAAAATGGGACCTTTGGTCTCATCCCCATTAGTCCCAGTTCGTGCCTCAAACCGGGACTAAAGGTCTAATCTTTAGTCCTGGTTTGAGGCACGAACCGGGACCAATGGTTGTGGGCCAGGAGCGAGGCCCATTGGTCCCGGTTCATCCCACCAACCGGGACCAAAAGGTCCAGATGAACCGGGACCAATGGCCCACGTGGCCCGGCCAGCCCCCTGGGCTCACGAACCGGGACCAATGCCCCCATTGGTCCCGGTTCTGGACTAAACTGGGACTAATGGGGTTACCCGGCCTGGACCAAAGCCCCCTTTTCTACTAGTGTCAAACTTCTTCTCGTTTCGACCGATCAAGCACCAAACATACGACACCTCCAAGTTTTGCACACGTTCAGCTCGATGACGTCCCTCGAACTCTTGATCCAGCAAAGTGTCGAGGGAGAGTTTTGTCAGCACGATGGTGTGGTGACGGTGATGGTGAAATGATCCGCGCAGGGCTTCACCTAAGCACTACGTGAATATGACTGGAGGCGTAAACTATGAAGTGGGGCACCGCACACGACTAACAATGTTTGTTGTGTGTTCTAGCAGTGCCATCATATATATAGGTTGGAGGGGAGGAGAGGCAGCCAAGGGGGCGCACCATGTAGGAGGAATCCTACTTGGGTTCCTCCCAATTCGGCCTCCCCCCTTTCCTATTCCTATTCAGAGTAGGAAGGGAAGAGGGGGAAAGGGGAATACTATTCCCTTTTTCCTTTCCTTAAGCAATTTGGCCAGCCCATATGGGGGGCGCACAACCCCTTTGTGGCTTGTGTGTTTCCCCTCTTGGCCCATTACGCCCATATAGCTTCCCGAGGGTTGCCCGAAACCCCTTCCCGTGACCCGATACATACCCGGTACCCTAGAACACCTCTGGTGTCCGAATACTATCGTCCTATATTTGAATCTTTACCTCTCGACCATTTTGATACTCCTCATCATGTCCGTGATCTCATCCGGGACTCCGAACAACACTCGGTCACCAAATCACATAACTTGTATAATACAAAATCGTCATCGAACGTTAAGCGTGCGGACCCTACAGGTTCGAGAACTATGTAGGCATGACCGAGACACCTCTTAGGTGAATAACCAATAGCGGAACTTGGATGCTCATATTGGTTCCAACATATTCTACGAAGATCTTTATCAGTCAAACCATAATGACAACATACGCTATTCCCTTTTTCATCGGTATGTTACTTGCCCGAGAATTGATCGTCAGTATCTTCATACCTAGTTCAATCTCGTTACTGGCAAGTCTCTTTACTCGTTCCATAATGCATCATCCCGCAACTAACTCATTAGTCACATTGGTTGCAAGGCTTACCATGATGTGCATTACTGAGAGGGCCCAGAGATACCTCTCCGATACTCGGAGTTACAAATCCTAATCTCGATCTATGCCAACCCAATAAACACCTGCGGAGATACCTATAGAGCATCTTTGTAATCACCCAGGTATGTTGTGACGTTTGATAGCACACACACTGGTACATGTAGGTGCTATACAAACGGTTTTTAACCCCTTTCCGCGATAGAGTTCAGAACCGTCACCTAGTGAGTGAGTGCGATAGGGGGGGTCCTTCCCACACGACCTAGAAACTGTCAGGGATATGCCCTCCTAGCACACATGCTCGGAAAAATGAGATCGTGTGCGACTGACAAGCGACCAAATACGGTTATACGTACAGTAGTGCTAAAAAATACAATTATACAGGCGAAATCGTTTCCAGTCGTAAGTACATCCCACACAGTCAGTCCCCGCTAAACGTTTCTGTTCGTATATACATCCCACACAGTCACTCCAAGGAAAACATTTGCGCAAGGTGGCGTAACGCAAACAGTTTTCAAGAGAATGTCGTGTGTGATTGTTCATTGATCCAACACAGTTTATTCATAGAAACTGTGTGCGTTGTCTGAGGTCATCGCCCATGGTGTTTTCTCAATAACCCTTTGCAATAGGAAAATCCAATTAGCAGGCTAATTGCCCTATTATTAATAATCCATTTACTAATCTAATTGACATTCATATTAAGCACATAATATATTTCATTTCTATATTAAGGAAGCAGGATTTCATAATTGAAATACATCCGAGTACAACATGATATAGCTTCAGCACTCAGCTACCCCATTACACAACTGCACTAGCACCAAGTTTGACATGCAACATCTAGAACCTTCTAAAATTAGCATCATAGACGGTAAATAGACAGATGCATCTCATCTGGAAACTGCTGAAGCGGAAGGTGAATATTGAGCCTTCATTCATGTTGAAGGTCTTTGCAACTTTAGGCTAGTGCCTGTGGATGATTGACCGTCCATCCTTCGACCTCTTCAGGAGCACTTCAATATTGAACCGTGGGTGTTGTATGAAAACTTTCCTCTCCTCATGACCACAGAGGTGGTTTGAGAGGTAATCATTAGTGAACCCTGAAAACAAGGATGTGCATAAATATCTTCTCTATATTGGAAATGGGGCAAAGGAATAAAAAAAGGCAAGGTATAATAGTTAGTACCATCTTGTAAGCCTCGGTGCTTCCCATTGTTTCCCTGCAACACATATAAGGTAGTTAGTCATCAGGTTAAGTAAGGGCTTGCATGCTATCAGTAAAATATGTTGATGATAAATATGCACATTGCAGATTCATCAGATTAATTCAAGCCACATGGAAAACCCATTTATCCAAACCAAGCATGATTAATAACTAGGAAATATAGCACTTGTATATGTTTCTCATGTATTAAGTGCAGCTAAATTCGATTTATTCCTCACATGGTATACAATAAAGAATGCAGCCACAACAATTGAACATTGCATTGCAGAATTGAACCAAGCAGTTAATATTTGTTATTTTCGGGGTTCGTTTGGACATTTTTATGCATTAACTGAGTTTTCAACGCATTTGTGTGCATAATTCAAATTTGACTACATGCACATGCTCCAGTACATATAAATTGTTTGAAAAATCAAATCTTTGTCCTTGGGTGCATGCTTAGGTCCCATGCAAGAAATGGGAATGAATGTCAAACACCCTGCCACCGTCACTCGGCCGCAAATATTGAGATACCTGGTTTTCAAATTCTAGTAAATCCAAAACTCGTCTGAAAATTCATGATACTTGGCATGCTATCATGGAGTGGCATCAACATGCCGTGGTAATTTTTTTGTCCGATTTAGGGCAGGTTTGCATATATGCTTTTCACAAACCAGAGCTTCTCACAACAAGCATGATGGTTTCGGTAGGGAATGTCCCACCTTTGGGGACAACACGATATCAATTGCCTCATATTGCTTTCAAAATTTTTCTCGTGTCAACATAAAACAATAGGAGTGTTGTGTCAATTTTTGTGACTTTTCAAGGTTCGTTTGGACATTTTTATGCATTAACCGAGTTTTCAATGCATTTATGTGCATAATTCAAATTTGAACTACATGCACATGCTCCAGTGCATATAAATTGGTTGAAAAATCAAGTCTTTGTCCTTGGGTGCATTCTTAGGTCCCATGCAAGAAACGGGAATGAATGTCAAACACCCAGCCACCACTCGGCCGCTAACATTGAGATACCTGGTTTTTAAATTCTAGTAAATCCAAAACTCGTCTGAAATTCATGAAACTTGGCGTGCTATCATGGAGCGGCATCACAATGTCGTGGTAAATTTCTTGTCCCATTTGGGGCAGGTTTGGGTATATGCTTCTCACAAACCAGAGCTTCTCACAATAAGCATGATGGTTTCGGTAGGGAACGTCCCACCTTTGGGGATGAAACAATATCCATTGCCTCTTATTGCTTTCAAATTTTTTCTCGTGTCAACATAGAACAACAGGAGTGTTGTGTCAATTTTTGTGATTTTCAGGGTTCGTTTGGACATTTTTATGCATCAACTAAGTTTTCATTGCATTTATGTGCATAATTCAAATTTGAACTACATGCACATGCTCTAGTGCATATAATTGGTTGAAAAATCAAATCTTTGTCCTTGGGTGCATTTTTAGGTCCAATGCAAGAAATGGGAATGAATTTCAAACACCAGGGCACCGTTGATTGCCGACAAAATGTTGAGATACATTGTTTTTAAATTCTAGTAAATCCAAATCTCGTCTGAAATTCATGAAACTTGGCATGTTATCATGGAATGGCACCCGGCATGTTGTGGTATTTTTCGTGTCCATTTTGAGATAAGGCACACTCGAATAACAACCAACAAAGGTTTATATAATTCAAACCATGTGCGTTCTGTTAACCATTCACGTGACGCCATGATACGTCTCCAACGTATCTATAATTTATGAAGTATTCATGCTATTATATTATCCATCTTGGATGTTTTATGGGCATTACTATGCACTTTTATATTACTTTTGGGACTAACCTATTGACCCAGAGCCTAGTGCCAGTTCCTTTTTTTTCCTTGTTTCAGTGTTTCGCAGAAAAGGAATATCAAACGGAGTCGAAACGGAATGAAACCAACTGGAGAAGTTATTTTTGGAAGGAAATCAATCTAGAGAACTTGGAGTGCACGTAAGGGGATCAACGAGGAAGGAACGAGGTAGGGGGCGCGCCCTCCACCCTCATGGGCCCCTCGTGGCTCCCCTTACCGACTTCTTTTGCCCATATATTCCCATATACCCTAAAACCTTCGGAGACGAGAATAGATCTGGAGTGCGTATCTGTGGTGACAATGGGATATCACGTGATTCACTTGATGTATGTTTTGGTGATCAACTTGCGGGTTCCGCCCATGAACTTATGCATAGGGGTTGGCACACGTTTTCGTCGTGATTCTCCGGTAGAAACTTTGGGGCACTCTTTGAGGTTCTATGTGTTGGTTGAATAGATGAATTTGAGATTTTGTGATGCATATGTATAATCATACCCACGGATACTTGAGGTGACATTGGAGTATCTAGGTGACATTAGGGTTTTGGTTGATTTGTATCTTAAGGTGTTATTCTAGTACGAACTCTAGGGCTGTTTGTGGCACTTATAGGAATGGCCCAACAGATTGATTGGAAAGAATAACTTTTAGGTGGTTTCGTACCCTACCATAATCTCTTCGTTTGTTCTCCGCTATTAGTGACTTTGGAGTGACTCTTTGTTGCATGTTGAGGGATAGTTATATGATCCAATTATGTTATTATTGTTGAGAGAACTTGCACTAGTGAAAGTATGAACCCTAGGCATTGTTTCCTAGCATTGCAATACCGTTTACGCACTACTAGGAAAAGGGCTAAAGATGAAATTGACACTAATGGCGCACCAGAGAAGTGGTGCGCCACTACTATATACTAATGGCGCACCATGTGGAGATGCGCCATTAGTGTGGAAGACACTAATGGCGCACCAGGCACAAGGTGCGCCACTAGTAACAAAATGTTTTTTTTCATTTTTTCAGACATACTAATGGCACATCCAGGCAAAGTGCGCCATTAGTAGTTAGAACTACTAATGGCGCACCAGCCACATAGTGCGCCACTACTGTATTTTTTTACTTTTTTACAAAACTACCAATGGCGCACCGTTGCATAGTGCACCATTAAACTAGTAATGGTGCACTGTGCCACGGTGCGCCATTAGTATAATTTTTTTTACTTTTTTGCAAAACTACTAATGGCGCATGTCTGTGTGGTGCGCCATTAGTATGTTGGGTTACTAATGGCGCATGGCTGTGTGGTGCGCCATTAGTAACCTGGGACCAGCTAGATATTTTTGGACAACCACACCTACACACTCACTTTCCCCACTTCATTTCCCCACCTCCTTCTCTAAGCTTGTCGGCTGCCTCCTCCTCCTCCTCACCTCATTTGCACCATAGATTCATCAAAATTAAGTGGTGAAATTACCTTTTTTTGATAGGTAAGTAAGGGGAAAGCTATCTTCATGTTGTAGATCTACTTTTTTCTCCCTAGCTCGCTCCAACAACGTGCACATGCACTTTTTGTGGCCTAGCTAGATCTATGTATGTTTGTGGTGTTGCATATGTTTGTGCTGTTGCATATATGTTTGTGTTTGCAGGTACCGGTATTTGAAATGCGATAGTTGCCAATATTTTGCCGGAATGTTGATTCATTTCTGTTTCGGCGAAAATTTTGGCACTATGCATTCTTTTTGGTCCTATTTTTAGGGAAAGTCATGCCAAATTTTTTCTTGGTTCTAAAATATCGTTTTGCTCTACCCCGCAGGCGACCATGGTCCGCACGATGACCGAAGGCATCATGAACAGGTTTTTGAGCTCCACGAAGGCCGAGATGCTTCAAAAGAATGAGATGGAGATAAGATGTCCGTATCGAAGATGCAAGCTGAAGAGCCTTATTGCGGACCCGGATTCCGGCCAGGTGCGGGACCACCTGCTCTTGCGTGGTTTCATGGATGGCTATCGGTGGCAAGGTGATGAAGATGACTATGAAGTCGTCCATGGGGGCCGGGCAAGAAATGAGGAAGGGCAGCAAGACAACCACCGCGGCTCGGGCGGGCGAGAAGACGAAGAATCTCCAGGACATGATCACGACGGTGATGCTGTACACAGTCATCATGTAGAAGATGCCGGACATGATGATGAGGAAGATGCCAGAGCAGACGATGGGCATGATCACGAAGATCAAGATGCCGGAGGAGCAGACGACGATGGACCATCGATGGGCTGGGTGCAGGACCCTCATATTCAAGAGCTGCTTCTCAAGCAGACGGATAATGCAAGAGCTGCCGCCTAAGAGAAAGCCAAGCTGGATCAACTGGAGATAGACGCGATTACTCCATTGTATGAAGGATGCAGACCCGAGGATACCCGCCTGAAAGTAACGCTCATGGCTTTGGAGATGAAGGTAAAACACAAAATGACCGACGCATGCTTCGACGAGAACATGTCATTCTGGCACGAACGTCTTCCCAAGGGGAACAAGTGCCTGACCAGTTTCGAGGAGGAGAAGAAAGTCGTGTGTCCTATGGATTTACCGCACGTGAAATACCATGTGTGCATGAACAATTGCATCATTTATCGGGGCGAGCACGCGGAGTCTACCATATGTCCGGTGTGCGGCGTCACTCGATACAAGAAGTGAAAGAAAGCTCCTCGAAAAGTGGTGTGGTACTTTCCGATCACTCGTCTGCAGCGGTATTTCGCGGACCCTAAGGTAGCAAAGCTCCCGTGTTGGCACGCGGATAGGGAGGAGAAGAAGCGAGAAGATGACGCAAATGATCCGGAGATAAATAAAAAAGACAAGATGCTGAGTCACCCTAAGGATGGGAGCCAGTGGCAAGCGTTGAACTTCGAACACCCAGAATTTGGGAAGGATCCAAGGAACATCGTGCTGGGCACGAGCACCGATGGAGTCAATCCGTTTGGCAGCCAGAGAAGCACACATAGCACCTGGCCTGTGTTTGTGTGGATGTAAAACCTTCCCCCTTGGTTGTGCATGAAGAGGAAGTACATTCACATGAGTATGCTAATTGAAGGGCCGAAACAACCAGGGAACAACATCAATCTGTATCTGGGGCTACTGAAAGAGGAGCTAGACACGCTGTGGAAAACGCCAGCCAATACATGGGACGCCGCAGAGAAAGAATATTTCCCTATGAGAGCCGCACTGCTCACGACGGTGCAGAACTATCTCGGTTACGGATATCTCGCGGGGCAGGTGGTCCACGGATTTTCTGGATGCGTCAGGTGCATGGATGACACAATGTATCGCCAGCTAGATAGAGATCCCGGGTCTTCGAAAACCGTGTTCATGGGACATCGAAGGTGGCTTCGCGACGATGACCCGTGGAGGAAATGCAAGGATCTGTTCGATGGTGAAACCGAACTCTGAAGACGCCCGCGTACGAGGAGCGGTGAGGAAATAGACGGGCTGTTGTAAAATTGGAAAGATTGCCCACTGCTGAGAAAGAAGCAAAAGGCGCCAGAGCCGGGAAAGAAGCGAAAGGCGCCAGAGCCGCTGCTGAAGGTATGGAAAACGAGGTCTGTTTTCTAGGACTTGCCGTACTGGAAGATCCACCGTGTGCCTCACAGCCTTGATGCCATGCATATCACGAAGAACGTGTGCGAGAGTCTGCTTGGTACCCTGCTCAACATGCCAGAGAGGACCAAAGATGGGCCGAAAGCAAGGGCAGACTTGAAATCAATGGGCGTCAGGCAGGAGCTTCACGCTAATGATGATGATGATGATGATGATGATGAGGCGAAGCAGGACACAGAAAGTCGTCGCCAAGGCAAAAAGGCCAAGAAGACCGGAAATGACTACCCTCCCGCGTGCTTCACTCTAAGTCTGGAGGAGATCGAGAAGTTTTTCAACTGCCTCGTAGGAGTAAAACTTCCTTACGGTTACGCGGGGAAGATAAGCAGATACCTAGACCTAGCGAAGCAGAAGTTCAGCGGGATGAAGTCTCACGACTGTCACGTGCTGATGACGCAGATACTTCCAGTTGCAATCTGTGGGATCATGGATGCGCACGTCCGTGAAACGCTATTTGGCCTATGCAAGTTTTTCGATGTCATCTCTCGGAAGTCAGTTGGCATGAGGCAACTCAGAAGGCTACAGGAAGAGATTGTGATGATACTATGCGAGCTTGAGATGTACATCCCGCCCGCATTCTTCGACGTTATGGTACATCTGCTGGTCCATATCGTGGAGGATATCATCCAACTCGGGCCGACGTTCCTGCACAACATGATGCCGTTCGAAAGGATGAATGCTGTCATCAAAGGATACGTTCGCAACATGTCACGTCCAGAGGGAAGTATAGCCAGGGGCTTTCTTACCGAAGAGTGCATCTCCTACTGCACGAATTATCTAGGCATCAAGAACCCCGTTGGTCTGCCCGTCAACAGGCACCTCGGTAGGCTCGCTGGATGGGGTCACCATGAGGGTCGCCGCAAAATGCATGTCGACTTCGAGGGTCGACTCGCCGACTTTGAAAGAGCAAACCTAGTCGCGCTACAACACATAGACGTGGTCGATCCTTGGGTGGTAGAGCACAAAACCTTTATTGAGAAGACGGACAATGACCGAGGCCAATAGAAGACGGACAGAGATATAATCAAAGAGCACAACTCATGTTTCACGTGTTGGTTCAAGCAGAAGCTTCTGTCGTACCCTTTACATGAGGATTCTTCCGCGGAAGAACAACTCATATTCGCCTTGTCATAGGGTGTCGAGCACAACCTGATGACCTATGAGGCGTACGATATCAATGGCTACACATTCTACACCGAGGACAAGGACATGAAGAGCGATGGTTATCAGAACTCCGGGGTAATGATGGAATCCTACACCGGTAACGACAAGGACAGATACTACGGGAGGATCAAGGAGATCTGGGAGCTGAGCTACGCTGGAGAGAAGGTCCCGATGTTTCGTGTCAGATGGGCCAAGAGCGTCCTAAAAGAAGACCGGTATTTCACCACCATGGTTATACCCAAAGCCAAATCCAAGACCGCGGGCGCAAACGTCACCGCGAAAAATGAGCCATGGGTACTGGCTTCCCAAGTGGACCAATGCTTCTTCATTACCGACCCGTCAAAGCCCAGTCGTGTTGTCGTGAGGAGAGGCAAAAGGAAGATCATCGGAATGGATGGAGTAGCCAATGAGCAAGACTTCGACAAGTACGGCGACCCAAAGATCGAACATGACGACGATGATGAAGTAGCAGCATACACCACAAGAAGCAGGACCACCCTACCTAAAGGACGTCCGTTCCACAGAAGAACTCCATTTGCGAAAAAGAAGGGCAAGAAGATTATGAACAGATAGCTAGCTAAGATCGACTGTATTTAAATCGTAGTCTTCATTTCTCGGTTGTATTTCATGGGCAATTTTTGATATCATGAATATTTTTAAATTTCATGGGCAGTTTTTGAATTCATGAATATTTTTTCAAATTTGATGATATTTTTTCATAATTTTCATATTCAATATGATAAAATATTGAATATTCATGAGGACACTCGATCTCGATCCCCCTCCATCTCGATCTCGATTCCCCCTCCATCTCGATCTCGATGCCCCTTTATCTCGATCGCTATCCCCCTCCATCTCGATCTCGATCCCACCCGCACCCTCCCCCGCTAGCTCCACCGCCGCCGATGACCCACCGCACCCTCACCCGCTCCACCGCCGCCGACGAGCACCCCCCGTTTCATATTCATATTCATTTTTAAAAAAAATAATAAAAAAGTGTAGACTACAATTGTTGTTAAACAACAATTATTACTATTTTTATAATAAAAATATTACCGTTTCATATTCATATTCATTTTCTAAAAAATTATTACATGCAACAAAAAATAAAAATAAATTACTTATGGCGCACCTCTGGCTGGTGCGCCATTACTATATACATATATAAAAAGATTACTAATGGCGCACCTCTGCCTGGTGCGCCATTGCTATGTAAAAAAAAGATTACTAATGGCGCACCGACCGCGGGTGCGCCATTAGTAAGATTCCCCCTAGCTAATTCCCTCCCTCTCGCCAGGTCCCCTTCGTCCCTCTCCCTTGCCAGATCCACTTCCCCCCGCTGCCCCGACCCACGCCACTGCCGCCCCCGCGCCTCCGTCTCCGTCACCGCCCCCAGTCAGCCCCTGCCCTGCCCCCCATCGCCATCCGCTCCCAATCCACCCCCTCCCTCGCCTTCATCGCACCCACCCACCTCCTCCCTCGCATTCCCAGCCCTAGAAACCCTAGAAAACCGTGACACTCCATCGTGCCTTCTCCGCTCGAGCTCCACCGTGCGAGGCAACAGGCAAGGCGGCGGGCAGAATCTGCTTCAACACCAGGCCGGCGAGCCGCGGAACCAGGGCGCGGCGGCGCTCGACCCCTGAGGGAGTCCTGGATTAGGGGGTGTCCGGGTAGCCGGACTATACCTTCAGCCGGACTCCTGGACTATGAAGATACAAGATTGAAGACTTCGTCCCGTGTCTGGATGGGACTTTCCTTGGCGTGGAAGGCAAGCTTGGCGATGCGGATATTCAGATCTCCCACCATTGTAACCGACTTTGTATAACCCTAACCCTCTCCGGTATTTATATAAACCTGAGGGTTTTAGTCCGTAGGACAACTCCAATATACAACAATCATACCATAGGCTAGCTTCTAGGGTTTAGCCTCCTTGATCTCATGGTAGATCTACTCTTGTACTACCCATATCATCAATATTAATCAAGCAGGACATAGGGTTTTACCTCCATCAAGAGGGCCCAAACCTGGGTAAAACATTGTGTCCCTCGTCTCCTGTTACCATCCGCCTAGACGCACAGTTCGGGACCCCCTACCCGAGATCCGCCGGTTTTGACACCGACATTGGTGCTTTCATTGAGAGTTCCTCTGTGTCGTCGCTTTTAGGCCCGATGGCTCCTTTGATCATCAACAACGATGCGGTCCAGGGTGAGACTTTTCTCCCCGGACAGATCTTCATCTTCGGCGGCTTCGCACTGCTGGCCAATTCGCTTGGCCATCTGGAGCAGATCGAAAGCTACGCCCCTGGCCATCAGGTCAGATTTGGAAGTTTAAACTACACGGCCGACATCCTCGGGGACTTGATCTTCGACGGATTCGAGCCACAACCAAGCGCGCCGCACTGTCTCGATAGGCATGATCTAGCTCTGCCGCCGAACAGTGTCCTGGAGGCCGCACGCGCATGGGTTCCGACCCTCAATTCGGAGCCGACTGCGCCGATCGAGGATGAGTGGTTGGACACCACCTCGGGGGCTGCGATCTCAAAGGCGATGGAGCCGAACACCAGCCCCGCACTCCGCATAGCCCGTGACTCCGGGGAGCCAGACTCCTCTCCGGACTCCGAGCCCTCCGCGCGCCTGCCTATCGAATCCGATTGGGCGCCGATCATGGAGTTCACCGCCGCAAACATCTTTCAGCACTCGCCCTTCGGAGACATACTGAAGTCACTAAAGTCTCTCTCTTTATCAGGAGAGCCCTGGCCGGATTACGGTCAGCAAGGATGGGATACGGATGATGAAGATATTCAAAACCCACCCACCACCCATTTTTTAGCCACTGTCGATAATTTAAACGACGTACTCAACTTCGACTCCAAAGACATCGACGGCATGGACGACGATGCAGGAGATGCATATGAAACAATGCCTATAGGGCATTGGACAACCACCTCATCTCATGATGTGTACATGGTGGATACCCCTAAAGGAAGCGACAACGAGGAACACGGGGATGGAACGAGGGATCGATCTCTCGAAAAACAATCAAAGCGTCAGCGTAAACGCCGCCCCAAGCCCCGCCTCGATACAGACCCAGCCATAGAGCAGGATGAGCCGGCAGACGACGAGCATGCCTTAGAGCAACCGTCCGAACAGTGCAACCCGGATAAAGAAACCGAGCAACCCTCCCCCGGCGAAAATGGCATTCCGAACGACCTTACGCCGGATAAGCCCACTGAGCAGAAGAACCTCCACAAAAGGCTCATTGCAACTGCACGCAGCCTGAAAAAGCAGAAGCGGAAGCTAAAAACTGCGGAAGATGCACTCAGAATCAGATGGAGTAAAGTAATCAATACCGCAGACAAATACGGCGCTAGTCGCCACACTAAAAGCTATCCGAAGCGAAAGCTACTACCCGAATTCGACGAAGAGGCCTTAGAACCCTCGCATTCAAAAAATAAGAAAGCCACCCGGTCGGATAGACAACCCCATGGCCAGCATAAAGCGGCAAGCGGCGCCGCACTTAAGCTGGCACGCGACCCACTTAAGGATTCGCATCAAAAAGATGGTCCAGCCAGGTCCATTTATGGGCCAAGAAAGCAAGCTCTCGTAAGCAATGCAATAAAGCCAGTATCCGAATCTGGCACACCCAAATACAATGGCGCCGCACACCCCCTATGTTTCACCGATGAGGTCCTGGATTATGAATTTCCAGCGGGATTGAAACCCGTAAACATAGAGGCATATGATGGAACAACAGACCCAGGAGTCTGGATCGAGGATTATATCCTCCACATACATATGGCTAGAGGAGATGACCTCCATGCCATCAAATACTTACCCCTCAAGCTTAAAGGGCCAGCCCGGCATTAGCTTAAAAGCCTTCCTGAGAACACAATTAGAAGTTGGGAAGAGCTCGAGGACGCTTTCCGAGCAAATTTTCAAGGGACCTATGTCCGCCCTCCGGACGCAGACGATCTCAGTCACATAACCCAACAGCCCGGAGAGTCAGCTTGATAGTTCTAGAATAGATTTCTTACTAAGAAGAATCAAATAGTCGACTGTCCGGACGCCGAAGCCCTAGCAGCTTTTAGGCACAACGTTCAAGACGAATGGCTCGCCAGACACCTCGGCCAAGAAAAGCCAAGAACAATGGCCGCATTGACAAACCTCATGACCCGCTTTTGCGCAGGAGAGGATAGCTAGTTGGCAAGATGTAGCACCAGCGACCCAAGTACATCCGAAACTAGGGATGGAAACGGAAAACCGCGACGCAACAAGGATCGTTGCCGAACCAAGGAAAATAGTCCAAAAAGCACGGCAGTCAACGCCGGATTCAAAAGCTCTCGACAGAATTAGAAAAAGCCGCCCCTCCAGGATAACAGAGATGGTTTATCCAACCTAAACAAAATCTTGGACATGATATGTCAAATACACAGTACTCCCGAGAAGCCTGCTAACCATACCCACAGAGATTGTTGGGTTTTCAAACAATCCGGCAGACTCAACGCCGAATACAAGGGGCTCGACACACCAAGCGAAGACGATGACGAATCCCAAAAGAGAGCACCAGGAAACAAAAGAATTTCCCACAAGAAGTAAAAAGAGTAAATTTAATTCACATTACAAAATGTGCGGCACCCATAAAGGTACGCGCCATACGGCCTATCCCAAAGGAGTCTCGCCACTGGTTGTCAAAACCAATCATCTTCGATCATCTGGATTATTCTAGAAGTATCAGGAATGCAGGCTGGACTGCCTTGGTACTCGATCGAATAATTGACGGACTCCAGTTTACAAATGTCTTGATGGATGGCGGTAGTGGACTAAACCTGATATATCAGGACACAATCCGCCACATGGGGATAGACCCAACAAGAATTCACCACAGCAAAACCTCCTTTCAAGGGGTAATGCCAGGTCCGGACACCCATTGCATGGGTTTTCTCTAGCTCGAAGTTATATTCGGCTCTACCGATAACTTCCATCGCGAAAAGCTGACTTTCCACATTGTCCCATTCTCAAGTCGCTATCAAGCACTGCTGGGACGCGAAGCTTTCGCCCGCTTTAACGCAATACCGCATTATGCATCTCTTACGCTTAAGATGCCCGGTCCATGAGGCATCATCTCTTTGAAGGGGAAGCATTGAGTGCGCCTCCCCCAAGCGGAGGATTGTGCGGCTGCTTTAACAGCCCCACAATAAAATGGCTTCACCAACCAGAACATCTGAACAGGTCATTAAGACCACGGACACGGATAGACGAGTCCGGCACAAAAGTATCATTGATAAAGGCTTAGTGGCCATATACCCCTGCCCTAGGGGCTCCGCACATATAAAATAAGAGACAATAAAGCTCAATTTTACATATTTTACTTTATACCTTGTTTATTTAATATAACTTTTGTTTAGCATGACCTTTTTTCAACTTAGTTCCTCTCTTTTACAAATGAATATCGTGCTGCGCCCGTCCAGGATATGGCACAATGGAGACACAGGCGCAGACGTGTAGCAGGGACCCGTTACAAGGATTCTTTTCTGATTAAGACCCTGCGTAAAACTTTTTTACTGTCTCTTGTTGATACACATCCCCTGGCTCTCTGTAGTATAACCAAGGAGGAGGCTGGCGTCTTGGCATGTGGCCACGTCAAAATTTCTGCGCGTACCTGGACACTAGGGGCTTATACCTAAGAGCATTGCCTCGCGCGCTCTCATAAAGACCAAATACCTTAGGGAGTGTTCGGCGTCGCGAGTTTGGCCTTATATGCACCAGCTCCGAATCATGTCTTTGGTCAAATGTTGGGTTGCCCGGCTCCTGTGTTCGGCTGCCTTATGTTCCGCTCTATCGGCTAAGGCGGCACCAGGAGAACTACTGCGATTGTGCCCCGGTTCGGCCAGGCGAGCACCTCAGTAGAGAAAGCCAAAAACAGACTGTCATGATATAGCGTGAGACTGGTCAACCACTCGATGACTCTCTGGAATCTATAGGATTCCTCTGCATTAACGAAGGGCCGTTTCCCGGCCAGGCACACATGCGCCCCGAACTCGGGCGAGCACAGTCGCCACCAGGGGCTATCTAAATAGTCCCACTGTCAAGCTCCTATGGCTAAGTGAAAGTGATAAAGCATTATAGTCCGATTGCCTAGTTCGTTGCGCTATCACCTCCTTTGTAGGACCAAGACGTTGGATCAAGTGTGAAAATGTGCCTTTTGCGAACACCCCCGCATTATCTGCGTGGGGGCTGAAGCCGATGACTGCCATCTTTCAGATTCTATATATTTTAAATGGCCGCACAGGAGGTGTTACAATACTTGCAGGCACAAGTATAAAAAGTTCCTACAATTTATCAAACTAGCGTTTTACAATTGCACATGCTATTCGAACATAGCATCCTTCGAGCACTGCGACTCTATTACACGAGCGCCTTGCAGACTTCCTGAAAATAGTCCTCGGCAGGTACTCGGCTTCTGTCCGAATCTTGGGATGCAACAGCTATGGTCTCCATTTCCGCCCAGTATGTCTTGACACAGGCAAGAGCCATCCGCGCACCCTCTATGCATGCTGACCTCTTAATTGCATTAATATGCGGCACCGCACCAACGAACTGCTGCTCCAAGCTGAAATAACTCTTCAGCTCCGATTTTCCCGGCCACAGGTGACTCATGACGCACCTCATGGCGAGTCCGGATAACCTATTCAGTTCGGCCCATTGAGCCAGACGATCGTCCACTGATAGTGGACGCTCTGGATTGTGGAACTACGACCAGAAAAGTTTTTCCACTTCCCGATCTTCTTGATCTCGAAAGTGTTCGGTCGCATCAGCAGCACTCGCTTCCAAATCCAGATAGGTGTCCGCCACACTCCACATCCGGTCCAACGGAGCAAGCTTCGGATCACAAAACTTCCTTCACAGCATAAAGGGCTTTCCAGCCGTAATCTCTCCGGCCTGACGCAGCTCCTCCTTCGCAGCTCTCATCGAAGAGCGAGCGTCCTTGGCATCAACAATGGCCTTCTCTAAGTCCATCTGTCTCGCCCGGTCTTCTTTCTCAAGAAGCTTGCAACGGTCAGTAGCGCTTTTTAGCTTCACGGCCATCTCGGCCATCTCTTTTTTGCTCCGGCAGTGAGCAGCCTGTTCGGCTCTCAGCTCTTCAAGGGCCTTCTCGGCAGCCGCATCACTTTTTCTGGATTGTTCCATAGCTTGGGCAAGTTCCTCGCAAAGACTCTCCACGGCGGCCGCACCATCTGCGTCAAAGAACACACATTGTAAGATACTGGCATAAAGCTCTAGTTACCAGGTGCCGTCCGAGGAATTACATACCTTGAGCTTCATCAAGCCACTTGTTGACGAGCGCAATGTCGGCATCTGCCACGTCAAGTTGCCGCTTTAGCTCGGCAAAATCATCAGTTCAGCTGGATTCCGGACACTTCGCCACCTACATTCAAAGGCGACATTTTAGACCTGGGATTATGATCCTCCGTGCGCCGTCACTTCTGACAACGCACAGAGTCTCAGGGGCTACTATCTACACAGGGCGCATCTTATTTATGCGCAACTTACAAAAGTGTACATTATCTAACGTACCTCAAAACCCGTCAGTAAATTTCTAACGGCCTCGTGCAATCCGCTTTCCGCGGACGAAATCCTTTCAATCACCGTGCCCATCAATGCACAGTGCTCCTCAGAGATAGAAGCTCATCCCAGCAGATTCTTCAGCTCCTCCGGCCGAGCACCAGACGGTGCCAAACTGGACAGAGGCTTGAGTCCAACAAGCTTACAAGTCTACAGATTAGTAACACGTGATCCTGATAGAAAGAAGAGATAGCCTAGTTCTTAATCCCCGTAGAAGAGAAGATGATGACTCAGATCAGAAGGCCATGAGGTATAAGGAGTAAAAAGAGCCTTACGTTCCATCCCACAATCAATTCCCTTACATAACTAAAGAATATCTAGACTCAACTTCGACCAGTTTGGCTTGGTAATCCTACAGGCAGTCAAGCTCTGATACCAGCGCTGTCAGGACCCCGACTCAATGCCACATCGATCTAGCATGTAACACCTCATATCACTTTGCGGCCTCACGCTCGGTATTCCCACGGGTGTCGCCTTACCTTTGCCCGGGACCGTTTGCGCCTTTTGGCACACGTATATGACAGTGTCGCTAGCATCCATATGATAAGGAGCCCGGGCTGACATGGCTAGTCGTAAACCCAAAGTGGCACAGACTTACAGGGACAGGCATCCATGACCCAGCATCGAACGTGTCGGTCATCAGCGAGTGAATCCAGGCTGTAGCACTGGGCTAGCAGGACTCCGGTGAACCGGGCTGTAGCAGGCTAACAGGACTCCGGTATTCATCGCGTGACATTTCCCCGAAGGGACAGACACAGGAACGAAGAAGGACACATGCCGGCCAGCCTAAGTGTTCCAGAGCAGTAGCAAGCTACCAAGACTCAATGGAAACACTAGGAGACATTTCCCGGCAAGAGAGGCTACTAAAGATAAACAACTAGATAGTCAGATCCCACACATACCAAGTATTTCAATAACATACACACAATATGCTCGATATGTGCAAATACAACATGGCGTCACAACATGACTCTATGACTCAAGTATTTATCCAATAGGCTCCGAGGAGCGAGATATTACAAACATGGGTCTCATGACCCAACAATCAGAGCATACAAGTCAAAGCACATGATGAAGCTATCATGTCTGAGTACAGACATCCATAAATGAAAAGGCTGAGAAGCCTGACTATCTACCAGATCCTGCCGAGGCACAAGATCGTAGCTGAGGTAACAAGCTAAACGTCGAAGTCCACGTGGAACTACTAGTGAGACTGAAATCTCTCTGCAAAACATAAAATAGGCAAACGTGAGTACAAATGTACCCAGCAAGACTTACATCAGAACTAACTACATATGCATCATTATCAACAAAGGTGATGGTAGGGTTTGACTGCAGCAAGCCAGCTTTGACTCGGTGGCTATCCTGAACTACGACTGCAAGTAACTCTTTTGAGGTGGCGCACACGAGTCCACATATTCACCATATCAATACACCACTATGGACCCGCTCCCGTCTCCCTACGAGAACGCCATCCATAGCACTCACGCTTATCTTGCGTATTTTAAAGTATCCACTTTCACTTGTCTATGAACTATGCAAGAGGTCCACGTTTCCATATCCAAGGAATCCGGCTATTCGAATAGATAATGATAACCCTGCAGGGGTGTACTTCTTCACACACGCTTTCGCCACTTATCGCCCTGTACACGTCATGTACCTCGGCAACCTTCAAGCGGAAGCCGGGCGAGGGAGTCGGCCACGACCTGACTAACCGAACAAGTCTCTAGTCCAGGTTTATCGCCTATTCAGGTTCCATCCGCAAGGAGATCCGGCCGGGGTGTCGCTTACGGCCCCAAACGATGTGTGCAGGGTTCCCAAGCCCACCAACCGGGTGCCACTTGGTACACCGTGCCACTGTGCCTAGTCTGTCCCAAGCCCACCTGTACCGGGTGCCACTTGGTAGACTACTAACACTACCTACAAACACCAGAAACTAGTTGCAACTCCTGGACAGAGATCATGTTGATTAATAAGTCGAGAGAGCTTGGAGCGCCCGGAGCCCAATGTGTGGTAGTAACTGATCATGGATCACAAACACGGAACTCAGTTCCTGAGGACGGCTGCAATGAGACAACCCACCATGTACTCCTACATGGCCTCTCACCGCTACCTTTACCAAAACGTGTTCACACACTTAGCTCACCCACAGTAGGACATGTTCACACGCCTCTGATTCATCCCCGATGAATCAGACCTGACTCAACTCTAAGCAATAGCAGGCATGACAAACAAACATGAATGAGTAGGCACAGCAAGGCTCAAACAACTCCTACTCATGCTAGTGGGTTTCATCTATTTACTGTGGCAATGACAGGTCATGCAGAGGATAAAGGGGTTCAGCTACCGCAGCAAGTAACAAATGAATCGTTGTTGTCCTAATGCAGTAAAAGAGAGCAGGAGCGAGAGAGTGGGATTGTATCGGAATGAACAAGGGGGTTTTGCTTGCCTGGCACTTCTGAAGATAATATAGCTCTTCATCGGTGTCATCGATCACATCGTCGGTACACGTCTATCGAGAGGGGACAATTACCGGCAAATACAGAAAAACACGATCAATGCAATGCACAATATGATGCATGCTATGACATGGCAATATGAATGTGTTTTGGGCTAATGCACCTAAAACCAGATTAAATGAAGTTGGTTTGAATCCAAGATTCAAATTCAAACTCCATATGTGGTTATTTAAATGTCATTCACTTCATTTGTCCTAAACAGTAGTGATAAGTTGCTCTAACATGCATGAAAATGGTACAGATGGATTCCTTGAATTTTTCTGATAATTTTTCATATATAAATTATTTAATTTGGAGTTACGGTTGAATTTCTATGAATTATTGAAGTTTTAGCTATTTTCTGGAATTTCCTGATTATTTTTAAATCCAGAAAATACTTATTGCGTCAGCCCCACGTCACAGTGACGTCAGCAGGGTCAACTGGGCTGGCTGGAGTCAAACCTGACGTGTGGGGTCCACACGTCAGTGACAGGGGGGGTTTAACAGGGTTAATTTAATCCTAATTAGGAATTAGTGGCGCTGGGGCCCACTGGTCAGTGTCAGGGGGGTTGACTAACAGTAGTTAGCACTAATCTAACCACCTGGCCGACAGGGCCCACGCGCCAGTGACCCTGGGGGGGTCAAACCCCAGGTCCAACAGGTCAAACCCACCGGCGACATGACGCCGGCGAGGCCCGAGACGGCGGCGCGATGCGGAAACGCGCTACAGGGCACGGGCGAGGCCGTGCTTGGGCTCGTTGGAGAGCCCTTGCTCCCGCGCGTCGAATGGTGGTGGTGGCCGTGCCTGAGGTGGCCGGTACCGACGACGGCGAGCTCGTGAGCGGCGGCCGGAGTTCGGCCAACGGCGGGTTAGGCGATGCAGGGCGCTAGGGGAGGCGTTGGTGCGTGCTACGTGCTCCTAGTGAGGTGTGGAGCACGATGGTGTGCTC
This sequence comes from Triticum dicoccoides, assembly GCF_002162155.2. Classification (NCBI taxonomy): domain Eukaryota; kingdom Viridiplantae; phylum Streptophyta; class Magnoliopsida; order Poales; family Poaceae; genus Triticum; species Triticum dicoccoides. Next base: position 634,420,268 of record NC_041388.1, on the reverse strand, counting down.
GGATTCGAGCTACAACGGCTCCAGCCACGGCGGCGACGAGGCACGGCGGCGGCGAGCTTCGGAGCTCAAGGGGACGGCAACTACAGGATGCTAGGGACGACGGGGCAAGGGGGAATCGGGTCAGCGGCTCACCGCGGAGCTGCAGGGATGGTTAGCGGGCTCGGGGACGTCCGGTAGCTCTCGAATCGACGGCGACGATCTCCGGTGGCCGAGGAGGGGAACGGCGACGTGGGCGGCGATGCAGGGCTTCCGGAGGCCCGTGGATCGATGGGAAGGAAGAGGGGGTCGAAGCGGAGCCTCTGGGCTAGTCGGGGGAGCGAGGGAAGGGCGGTGGCTGCAGCTACGGTGAACGGCGTCGGCGGCTGCGCTCTGCTTCGGGAGAGGGGGCGAGGGAGGCGAAGCAGGGAGAGAGGGAAGAGGTGCACGGGAGAGTGAGGGGGGGTCAGGGGGATCAGGACGGCCTGCGGAAGTCGTCCACGCGGCCAGGAGCTCGTCGGCAAGCAGGAGGTGGCCGCGCGGCCGTGCGCGTGCGAGCACGCAGCAGCTTCGGGGCGAGGGGAGGAAGACGACGGAGGGCTGCAGTGGTGGGCTGGGCCGCCTGCTGGCTGGGCCGGCCAGCTGGCTGGGCCGCACAGGGAGGAGCCCAGGTAAGCTTCTCCTTTTATTTATTTTTGTTTTTCTAATTTCTGACATTTGTTTTGATTTAAATAAAATATTAAATCATTTTATTATCTTATGCCACTTTTTGCAGGAGCTAGTTATATTATTCCAGAGCTCCCCAACAGGTGGCATAATATTTGGACATATATTAATATATATATCTAATATATTTCCAAAGCAAATAGTTATGCATTAAATCCAAATGCCCAAAATAAATACCTATGAGCTCTTAAAATTATTGGTTTGATTTTTATCTCTGTCCAATATTTTCAGAGAGCAACATGAGCATTTTCTTGGACCCTTTTGGAGAAATTTTTATTTGGGTCATTTTCAAAAATGATTTTGAGGGTTTCACAAATCCCCATTTCAAAATTAAATGGAATTTTAAACATGATGCACACATGAAGCTAGCCTAGAGCATTACCAGAAGCTAGGGATGTGACAACTCACCCCCACTAAACAAGAATCTCGTCCCGAGATTCAAGCGTAGGGTAAGGTGAAGGAAAACGCAACTAGTATAATCTTCACGATCCAGGGTGCACTTCAATTGAACGTTGATTCATTCACCATCATTGTCTTGAAGTCTTGCCTTGAGAAATCCTGTCAACATGACATGGAGGGAAGAAGGAGACTCTAGAAGGGTCGATCTTCTCGAAGATCGAACAACTCACGGAATGAGACATAGGACCATCTCTCGGGTTGAGACACGAGATACACATCAAGAGGGGTGGAAAGAAACGGATGACGAAGGTTCACTAGGTAGACAACAATTTCACGCTTAAGAAGGTGGTAATCGATTGTCAACGTAGCGAGGAGTTGAGTTGCCATGAAACCACAACGAGGCACCTTAGGGAAGGTGACTCGTAGAAATATCCCCTTAAGCGGCAAAAAGAATTACCTTTGATTCATAGATCATTGAAACTCTTTAAACCAGCCTAAGACAATTCTCGAGCGGTCGTTTGGAGGGGGTCGGTAGATTGGCATACTCGGACTTGGATGATGTGGATTACCTTGTTGAAGACAACGCAATGGATGAATTTCCTTATCACCGGAGATGGAAGAGACCCGTGGTAGAATGGCACATTGGCGGTGCAAGCTGGGAACAAAATGCAAATGCTGGGAATGATTCTGGTAACTGGGGAAGAACCCAACAACAGAGAGTGAATTCACTGTTTGAAAAGATCATAGCATTGCCGAGGAAACTAAGAGCAAACCCAGTTAGTGCCGATGATAACACGTAGCGCTTGTGCGTGCTCTCAAGAACTTGAGCATTTCCACGTTCATCAAGGTTTTACCCATATCCGTGTCAAGGATCCTGGCAACACAACTTGCTACCACGATGAATGATGATGGATGATGCAGATGCAAAGGAAGATAACACTTCTCAGATTTCATCTTAGCGAGGCCAAGGAAATAAAATCTGGATGATCGACTGAGAGACATTTAGCACTCCGCTTCTAATGTTCTTCTTGATGTGCTAGTGTAACCCATTCATAGATATGGTTTGATATCTAGAACATCAAGTAAAGGTCGGACTTCGGGAACACAAAAATCCATAGGGGAAACTAGGGAGTAAACCCTACGAAATCCCTATGGGGAGGTGGCCAACTTCCTCAATCAAGATATTATAATAACAGTCTACCGGATGGGTGTGTTGGCCACGACATCCACCTTACCGGTTATCGAGCGACCAATATTATAGTTCTTGGGGAAATGTTCCAACCATCATATCTGCCTGAGATTCAGATCTGGTTGGTTTCGGAATATTCCAGGCTCATCGAGTCTAGGAAGAAAAATGAAAGTTTGCAACACAAATTGACGAGATGACGTTGCGAGATTCTCGGGAAATGAACTACGATAGTAAGCTCCAAAACATGAGCTGGTTCTGCTACAAACATGTGAACACGTTGTCCCAGACAAGCATGCCCACATGGTAGTCTTACAATAAAACACTACCGAGTTCTGGAGGTGGAACCATCAACGAGGATATCGAAGTTTTGTACAAATCCGTCTGGTACCTTCGGGACTAGCACTTAGAACTTATTAATCTTGAACAAATCAATCAGTGGCTTGGTGTGCTAGGGACCCATATAGAATGGAGGTTGCAAGTCTCCGAACCACAGAATACTTCGCACGTATGCATGACTGATTTGGGATGATTCCAAAGGAAACAACATTGACTTTCTCGAATCCACGGCGGCAACTTGCATCAAATGCACATGAACTGGAGGAAGTCACTTCTTACATCCGAACATATGCTTCATGAACTAGCATGAAGAAATGCTTTCAAAAGTTTCCAACACTAGCTTAATGTTCACAAATCATGGAGGAGATAAGGATGTTGTCAATGGGCTCAACAACAATTCATCCGGGTTTCCTTTTAAAAGGAATTCCATAGTTAAGTGAACACAGTGATAGCATTGGTCAGACCAAAGAATATAATGGTGTATGCTCGAGGAAAACCCACGAGTAAGACAACATTATGAACATCGTTGGTTCTGAGTTGATTTGACGATAACCCATACTCAAACCAAAGTTTTTATCAGGCAATAGGTTCAATAACTGACCACAGGGACCAATCGATGAAGATATGATCTCTCTTCAACACACACTACACAAGAATATCCCTTTGGAACGAACTAAGTCAGGCAAGCTTTTATCTTTCAACTCTCCAGGTTGTTGTCTAGCTTAACCAACTAGCTCAGGGGTATCCAACACGGATTCTTGGAGAAAGGGTGGTTTACAGGATAAACCAACTTGATCACGAGCTCAACATAACAGTCAGGTGACAACCCGGTAACACTTCCAAGAAAATATTTGGAAAGTCACGAACCACCGGTATGTTACTAAGCTCGAGAACAATTTTGCTTTTGAGGGCGAGACAACATGATCAAATGGGTGAGGACTTGAAATAATTCCTAACTCATTGGTCGAGGAGTGCACCAGAAATAGGGACTAGGTAGCACAATCAATCTTAGGGTGACGATTCAATAATCAACACGCTAAGAATGAGGTTATCGTCCATTTAACTACCAAGCAACAGAGTTGCTAGCAATATTGAATTCACACATCACAATTCACTTGTCAGCATTCCGGTTGCGACAACACGGGACCGAGGGATGAATAATGATGGCGAGAAGTATCACTACATCAAGAATTCACAAGAGCCGGTGCAATCCTCATGAAAATACTGACATAAAGATGGTAATACTTCAGGGTAGAACAGAATCAAAAGCGGGGCTGGCATTTTGATCTGCGGAGCACAATTGCTTTGACCCAATCCTAGATATGGAAGAGGTACTGGAGTTTGTTTCTCCTATCATTCCGCGATAGAATGGCTTGACGGACCACAAGAGTAACGAGCATCGGTGAACACGAATGCACAAAATCAACTTGACTATCAACTGCTGGACAAGGGTCAAATACAACTACAGAGGGACAACTCAAAAGAACATATGATTTCCTGAGTTGTGGATGCATGGGTTAGCATGTCGAACGAAGTTCAAAATATTTCTTCTGGATAACCCATGTAGAAAGGTAGAACTGGCAGAGCCACAATATATAATGGAGAACTCATCAAGAGCACTCTGGTTGTGATCATTCAGTTCAACGAGGAACTTCTGCCATAAGTAGTTCATGGTATTTGGAAGAAGAAGATACCACGGACTTCAAGGACTATCGCAAAGGTTACTAATAACCTAAGGGAGCTAGCAATTACTATCAACATGAAGTAAGTAGGGTGGATCTCGGGTTCAAGAACCCAGGAACAGAATACCTATTAACTGAATGGCATCGCGGGATGCTTTCGATAATGACGGCCAGAATCATCACACTGGGAACACAAATCATGGCTAAATTACTAGATGATCCCCTAAGACACCTAGGGTCATAATAATAACTCCAACATAAAGGTCGAGGCAGTAGAATACCTCAACTCAACAATTAGTGTGATTGAGCTGGCATAAAGGAACATCGAAACCAGAGGGAAAGGATTTGCAATTGCATCAGACTATTTAGAAACCTGGAATGACTCGGACAGCATAACGGCTGTAAATGCTCAGAAAAGATTTGAGACATTCACAAAAATGGTGGCATAACCACTCAGAAGCACAATATCAAGGTTTCGAGATCAACAGTTAACGTACGGAAGTAGTAGAAACTGGACAGAGGCTTGAGTCCAACAAGCTTACAAGTCTACAGATTAGTAACACGTGATCCTGATAGAAAGAAGAGATAGCCTAGTTCTTAATCCCTGTAGAAGAGAATATGATGACTCAGATCAGAAGGCCATGAGGTATAAGGAGTAAAAAGAGCCTTACGTTCCATCCCACAATCAATTCCCTTACATAACTAAAGAATATCTAGACTCAACTTCGACCAGTTTGGCTTGGTAATCCTACAGGCAGTCAAGCTCTGATACCAGCGCTGTCAGGACCCCGACTCAATGCCACATCGATCTAGCATGTAACACCTCATATCACTTTGCGGCCTCACGCTCGGTATTCCCACGGGTGTCGCCTTACCTTTGCCCGGGACCGTTTGCGCCTTTTGGCACACGTATATGACAGTGTCGCTAGCATCCATATGATAAGGAGCCCGGGCTGACATGGCTAGTCGTAAACCCAAAGTGGCACAGACTTACAGGGACAGGCATCCATGACCCAGCATCGAACGTGTCGGTCATCAGCGAGTGAATCCAGGTTGTAGCACTGGGCTAGCAGGACTCCGATGAACCGGGCTGTAGCAGGCTAACAGGACTCCGGTATTCATCGCGTGACATTTCCCCGAAGGGACAGACACAGGAACGAAGAAGGACACATGCCGGCCAGCCTAAGTGTTCCGGAGCAGTAGCAAGCTACCAAGACTCAATGGAAACACTAGGAGACATTTCCCGGCAAGAGAGGCTACTAAAGATAAACAACTAGATAGTCAGATCCCACACATACCAAGCATTTCAATAACATACACACAATATGCTCGATATGTGCAAATACAACATGGCGTCACAACATGACTCTATGACTCAAGTATTTATCCAATAGGCTCCGAGGAGCGAGATATTACAAACATGGGTCTCATGACCCAACAATCAGAGCATACAAGTCAAAGCACATGCGGAAGCTATCATGTCTGAGTACAGACATCCATAAATGAAAAGGCTGAGAAGCCTGACTATCTACCAGATCCTGCCGAGGCACAAGATCGTAGCTGAGGTAACAAGCTAAACGTCGAAGTCCACGTGGAACTACTAGTGAGACTGAAATCTCTCTGCAAAACATAAAATAGGCAAACGTGAGTACAAATGTACCCAGCAAGACTTACATCAGAACTAACTACATATGCATCATTATCAACAAAGGGGATGGTAGGGTTTGACAGCAGCAAGCCAGCTTTGACTCGGTGGCTATCCTGAACTACGACTGCAAGTAACTCTTTTGAGGTGGCGCACACGAGTCCACATATTCACCATATCAATACACCACTATGGACCCGCTCCCGTCTCCCTACGAGAACGCCATCCATAGCACTCACGCTTATCTTGCGTATTTTAAAGTATCCACTTTCACTTGTCTATGAACTATGCAAGGGGTCCACGTTTCCATATCCGAGGAATCCGGCTATTCGAATAGATAATGATAACCCTGCAGGGGTGTACTTCTTCACACACGCTTTCGCCACTTATCGCCCTGTACACGTCATGTACCTCGGCAACCTTCAAGCGGAAGCCGGGCGAGGGAGTCAGCCACGACCTGACTAACCGAACAAGTCTCTAGTCCAGGTTTATCGCCTATTCAGGTTCCATCCGCAAGGAGATCCGGCCGGGGTGTCGCTTACGGCCCCAAACAATGTGTGCAGGGTTCCCAAGCCCACCAACCGAGTGCCACTTGGTACACCGGGCCACTGTGCCTAGTCTGTCCCAAGCCCACCTGTACCGGGTGCCACTTGGTAGACTACTAACACTACCTACAAACACCAGAAACTAGTTGCAACTCCTGGACAGAGATCATGTTGATTAATAAGTCGAGAGAGCTTGGAGCGCCCGGAGCCCAATGTGTGGTAGTAACTGATCATGGATCACAAACACAGAACTCAGTTCCTGAGGACGGCTGCAATGAGACAACCCACCATGTACTCCTACATGGCCTCTCACCGCTACCTTTACCAAAATGTGTTCACACACTTAGCTCACCCACAGTAGGACATGTTCACACGCCTCTGATTCATCCCCGATGAATCAGACCTGACTCAACTCTAAGCAATAGCAGGCATGACAAACAAACATGAATGAGTAGGCACAGCAGGGCTCAAACAACTCCTACTCATGCTAGTGGGTTTCATCTATTTACTGTGGCAATGACAGGTCATGCAGAGGATAAAGGGGTTCAGCTACCGCAGCAAGTAACAAATGAATCGTTGTTGTCCTAATGCAGTAAAAGAGAGCAGGAGCGAGAGAGTGGGATTGTATCGGAATGAACAAGGGGGTTTTGCTTGCCTGGCACTTCTGAAGATAATATAGCTCTTCATCGGTGTCATCGATCACATCGTCGGTACACGTCTATCGAGAGGGGACAATTACCGGCAAATACAGAAAAACACGATCAATGCAATGCACAATATGATGCATGCTATGACATGGCAATATGAATGTGTTTTGGGCTAATGCACCTAAAACCAGATTAAATGAAGTTGGTTTGAATCCAAGATTCAAATTCAAACTCCATATGTGGTTATTTAAATGTCATTCACTTCATTTGTCCTAAACAGTAGTGATAAGTTGCTCTAACATGCATGAAAATGGTACAGATGGATTCCTTGAATTTTTCTGATAATTTTTCATATATAAATTATTTAATTTGGAGTTACGGTTGAATTTCTATGAATTATTGAAGTTTTAGCTATTTTCTGGAATTTCCTGATTATTTTTAAATCCAGAAAATACTTATTGCGTCAGCCCCACGTCACAGTGACGTCAGCAGGGTCAACTGGGCTGGCTGGAGTCAAACCTGACGTGTGGGGTCCACACGTCAGTGACAGGGGGGGTTTAACAGGGTTAATTTAATCCTAATTAGGAATTAGTGGCGCTGGGGCCCACTGGTCAGTGTCAAGGGGGTTGACTAACAGTAGTTAGCACTAATCTAACCACCTGGCCGACAGGGCCCACGCGTTAGTGACCCTGGGGGGGTCAAACCCCAGGTCAAACAGGTCAAACCCACCGGCGACATGACGCCGGCGAGGCCCGAGACGGCGGCGCGATGCGGAAACGCGCTACAGGGCACGGGCGAGGCCGTGCTTGGGCTCGTTGGAGAGCCCTTGCTCCCGCGCGTCGAACGGTGGTGGTGGCCGTGCCTGAGGTGGCCGGTACCGACGACGGCGAGCTCGTGAGCGGCGGCCGGAGTTCGGCCAACGGCGGGTTAGGCGATGCAGGGCGCTAGGGGAGGCGTTGGTGCGTGCTACGTGCTCCTGGTGAGGTGTGGAGCACGATGGTGTGCTCGGCTTCGAGCTACAACGGCTCCAGCCACGGCGGCGACGAGGCACGGCGGCGGCGAGCTTCGGAGCTCAAGGGGACGGCAACTACAGGATGCTAGGGACGACGGGGCAAGGGGGAATCGGGTCAGCGGCTCACCGCGGAGCTGCAGGGATGGTTAGCGGGCTCAGGGACGTCCGGTAGCTCTCGAATCGACGGCGACGATCTCCAGTGGCCGAGGAGGGGAACGGCGACGTGGGCGGCGATGCAGGGCTTCCGGAGGCCCGTGGATCGATGGGAAGGAAGAGGGGGTCGAAGCGGAGCCTCTGGGCTAGTCGGGGGAGCGAGGGAAGGGCGGTGGCTGCAGCTACGGTGAACGGCGTCGGCGGCTGCGCTCTGCTTCGGGAGAGGGGGCGAGGGAGGCGAAGCAGGGAGAGAGGGAAGAGGTGCACGGGAGAGTGAGAGGGGGTCAGGGGGATCGGGACGGCCTGCGGAAGTCGTCCACGCGGCCAGGAGCTCGTCGGCAAGCAGGAGGTGGCCGCGCGGCCGTGCGCGTGCGAGCACGCAACAGCTTCGGGGCGAGGGGAGGAAGACGACGGAGGGCTGCAGTGGTGGGCTGGGCCGCCTGCTGGCTGGGCCGGCCAGCTGGCTGGGCCGCACAGGGAGGAGCCCAGGTAAGCTTCTCCTTTTATTTATTTTTGTTTTTCTAATTTCTGACATTTGTTTTGATTTAAATAAAATATTAAATCATTTTATTATCTTATGCCACTTTTTGCAGGAGCTAGTTATATTATTCCAGAGCTCCCCAACAGGTGGCATAATATTTGGACATATATTAATATATATATCTAATATATTTCCAAAGCAAATAGTTATGCATTAAATCCAAATGCCCAAAATAAATACCTATGAGCTCTTAAAATTATTGGTTTGATTTTTATCTCTGTCCAATATTTTCAGAGAGCAACATGAGCATTTTCTTGGACCCTTTTGGAGAAATTTTTATTTGGGTCATTTTCAAAAATGATTCTGAGGGTTTCACAAATCCCCATTTCAAAATTAAATGGAATTTTAAACATGATGCACACATGAAGCTAGCCTAGAGCATTACCAGAAGCTAGGGATGTGACACGCGGAGAACCTTGGGGGGCCACATAGCTATCTTCCGCCCCTGCCGGATTCGGAGAAGACCTCCGCGACGACACCTCAGGGTCGCTCGCCTCGCTAGGTGGTGTGGCAGGGGGAGGCATTCCGCTCTCCATCATCTCTGGAAGAAGGTCCCCTGAAGACGAGCTCTGCTGAGAAGGGTCGAGGTCCGAGCTACAAGGTAAAATTTTGGTTAATCTTCTCAGACATATAGCAAGGGTTTCCCCCATCTCTCGAAAAGAAAATCTTTCTCCACTTACGGCTCGCTGGAGGGCTGGTCCCCTTGAGGGCATAATTCGGCCGAGGTACCCCCTGGCGTAGGACCCTCTGACGAGGATTTTTCCCCCCGCCTTGAGGCCATGGTCTCCGGGGTCTTCAGAGGCGGTTCTTTTCTTCCCCGGAGGAGAGGAATTTTCGGTTCCTTACCTCCGAACAGCCTCCTTAGAGGAGGCCGTAGTTCCCTTGTCCCCTCCCTCACTTTCCTTCAAAGGCACAATCTTCAACATCCTGACTAGGACGGAATCCGACCTGGTCTCAGGGAGGGGAGCCGGACACCTTATCAGCTTTGCTTTCGCTATCCACTCTTGTTTAAAGGGACGGCTCTTTTAGGGGCAAGTTTATGACGAATATATGGGTAACGAGTCCGGGCATAGGGCTACTTACTTGAGTATCCGGGCGATTGCAGCTCAGACCTGCGTCATCGGTCAAATCCGGACACATTGCTTGTGATCCGAAGAACAGTTTATACGTCTCCGCGGGCGTTGCGCCCATAAAGTGCTGGAGAGCTCGCGGTCCCTCCGGATTAAACTCCCATAGACGAAGGGGGCGGCGTTTGCCGGGCAGTGTCCGGCGGATCAGCATGACTTGCGTAACTTTAACTAGGCAAAGACCTCTTTCTAAGAGATCCCTGATGCGGCCCTGCAACAAAGGCACGTCCAGGGGTGGTCCCCAATCTAGGCCTTTGTTGACCCACGACCCTAGCTGCTCTGGGGGACCCGAGCGAAAGGCAGGCGGCGCCACCCACTTGGTTCCCCTGGGCACGGTGATATAGAACCACTCTCGTTGCCATAAGCCGAGCTCCTCTTGAAAAGGGCCCTCGGGCCATGGAGCACCAGCATTCTTGCTTACAACGGTGCCTCCGCACTCTGCGTGTCGTCCCTCAATCATCTTTGGCTCTACCTTAAAGGTCTTGAGCCATAATCCGAAGTGAGGAGTAACACAGAGGAACGCTTCACACACGATGATGAATGAGGAAACATGGAGGATGGACTCCGGAGCTAAGTCGTGGAATTCCAGCCCATAATAGAACATCAGCCCCCTCACGAAGGGATCCATTGGGAAGCCTAACCCCTGAAGGATGTGAGACACGAACACAACGCTCTCATCAGGCTGGGGACTGGGAACGGCCTGCCCTTGAGCAGGCAACCTGTGCAAAATTTTGCCGGTCAAGAACTTGGCCTCTCTCAACTTTAGCACGTCCTCCTCCGTGACGGAGGAGGGCATCCATCGGCCTCGAAGGTCGGAACCGGACATTGTTGAAGGTCCGAAGTGCCTAGAATCTGGAGCCTAGGGTGTTGGAACTCGAGGCGACGGGCGAACTCGTTTGAGATTGACAAGGAGTAAGGCCTTGGTCTCTTTATAAGAGGGTGAATACCAAGGGCCCTCCCCGTAACCGTTTGGGACCCGCCTTTAATTGAGAAAACATGCTAAACGGGCACGATTGGGTTACCCACGTCCGTATTGATGAGAATCCCGTAAATAAAGGGGACACGATCTCTGCTTTGACAAGACGTGCCAAGGAAACCTCCTCGCAAAATACGCTGAGGTAGGGAAGTAAAAACGATTCAAGTAAAGGACTTGGTCGTAGCGTGATGTCACGCTACGGAATACATCAGCAGATTAGATTTGTGTTAATATTATTCTCTCTATGGCAATATGTGGAAACTTATTTTGCAGAGCCGGACACTACCCTTGGTGTTTACAAACTTTTATGAAGAACTTGGAGTAGGAACCTGCCTTGCAATGCCGAAGATAATCTGCATGCCGGACTCGTCGTCATTGAAGCCTGGTTCAGGGGCTACTGAGGGAGTCCTGGATTAGGGGGTGTCCAGGTAGCCAGACTATACCTTCAGCCGGACTCCTGGACTATGAAGATACAAGATTGAAGACTTCGTCCCGTGTCCGGATGGGACTTTCCTTGGCGTGGAAGGCAAGCTTGGCGATGCGGATATTTAGATCTCCCACCATTGTAACCGACTTTGTGTAACCCTAACCTTCTCCGGTGTTTATATAAACTGGAGGGTTTTAGTCCATAGGACAACTCTAATATACAACAATCATACCATAGGCTAGCTTCTAGGGTTTAGCCTCCTTGATCTCGTGGTAGATCTACTCTTGTACTACCCATATCATCAATATTAATCAAGCAGGACGTAGGGTTTTACCTCCATCAAGAGGGCCCGAACCTGGGTAAAACATTGTGTCCCTCGTCTCTTGTTACCATCCGCCCAGACGCACAGTTCGGGACCCCCTACCCGAGATCTGCCGGTTTTGACACCGACAACCCCTCCACCCCCCTCCACCTCTTCTTCCTCGAGTCACCGCTGTCTTCCTCAACTCCGGCCACCTCTGTTGCTACTAAGCTGTCGCAGGGCCTCCTTGCGCCTTCCTGGTGAGCTCCGCCTACTCTCCCCTCTTCCTTCTCGCAAACACTCTGTTTGTCCAGTCAATTTGTGCGCCTGGTTAGTGACTTGTGGAATTGGCCCGGTTAATGCTTTGCTTTGTGATGCAAGATGTTAGGCTTTGGCACTTTACAGAGTTTCTTTGTGAAATCCCTAACTGTGAGTCTTGCTAGTGATCTAATTGTGATAATCCTGCTCACATCCCCACTTGCAGCAGAGGCAGGCAATGCCTCTATATGCTCTGTTTTTACTGCCTAGCTAGAGCACAACCTAGCCCCAGTTGTGTATTCCCAATTGCTAGTGGTCTAACTGATGTTTCCCTAGTTGGGTGAGACAGACTTGTCTCTTTCTTGGAGGAGACAGATCAAACAAGTGTTGTCAGTTTTTGTTTGAACTTCAAAGAGTGTTGTGACTTGGCTCTTAATCAAAAGAGTATTGTCAGTTTTTGTTTGAACTTTGTTTGACTGGAGGAAATTACTCTTAAATGCTAGTCCTATTCTGGTGGAGATTTTTCTTGTCCTGAGTTACACTGAAGATATTTTTCTGATAATATCATAAAAACTGCCTGGTGTGTGTTCAACTTGTATCTTCTAGCTTAAGTTTAACTTCTCCTGAGTTACACTCAAGTTATAATGTGTTTAACTTGTAGCTTCTAGCTTAAGTGAGTAGCCAGTACTGTAGTCAGCAGCTTAACTTGTTTAAGTACTGCTAATTAGTTGTACTGATATTAAATGATGACTGAAATGATGTATCATGTATCTTTAGCATGATCTGTTTCAGATAATAAATGATGCTTGAAATGAATTCTTGTGTAAGTGAAGGCTTGCTATGTTGTTGCAGCCAGCTATTTTCTATTTCCTCATTTGGATTACTCAGTTATTTAGTTTATTATTACTTGGGAAAAGTACTGTGAGGAAAAAATGATTATCTGCATTGCATTGTTAAATGTTGTACTTGGGCACAATACCTTTTCATCCATCATTTACACTGTGAATCCAATACCAGTTGCCCATGCTGATTATTTCACTTCAAACAGGCCACCTAGTGGCACAAAGCTCCATCGGAAACAGAATCAAAGCAGTGTAGTGGCATGGCCATTGACCTGTGGCTGGCATCTAGACACCACACACATACATATAGAGGCACATTGACTATTACTCTGGAAAGTACTGTGTCAAGTACTCCATGTGTTTTTGTTGGCAGTTTATCATGAAATTGCAGGTACCCCGAGAGGCCCTTGAGTTTGCCGGAATGTCGATTAACTTCCGTTCCGGCAAATTCGGGTACTCCATATGTCCTATTTTCAGCAAAGGTCATGCTGAAATTTTCCGTGAATTTTAGCATGACTTTGCTAAAAATAGGACATATGGGGTACTTGCGACTAATGCATGGGCCAGGGTATCTTAGTACTTAGTTAAGTAGGATCAACTGCCCCGCCATTCTTGCTGCATTAAACCATAGGTGGCAATAGAGCCAAGTGATTAGCCCCAACTTAGAATTCTCCTTTGCATCAATAAACCCTAGATGATAAACCCAACATAGGTGGCAATAGAGCCAAGTGATTAGTGCCAAGTGATTAGGCCCAACCTAGGGTGCCTCGGCATCGATAAACCCTAAATGATGAAAACTTAACTTGGCTTCTATAGGGTGCCTCGGTGTCGATGAGAACCTAAATGATGTACGCTTAGGCTTTTAGGGTGACTCGGTGTCGACAAACCCTAAATGATAAAAGTTTAGCTTTTTGGATGCCTCGGTGTCGACAAACCCTAAATGATGAGACCATGATCTTGTTCCTTGACAATAACCAACTTTTTGACCAAACTTTTTTCCTATTTAGAGCGAAACATGGCCCACAATCATGAGGCCGGCGGTTCGGGCGGCAAGCCATTCTGGGAGCTATCCCAGGAGTTGGAGGAAGAACCTCACCGCTATGAGGACGCTGCGGAAGACACCGATCCTGACTACACAACCACTAGTGGCGTCGGGGACGACACCACTGATGGCGCTGCCGAGGATGCCACCACTGATGATGGCAGCGCACGCACAGATGGCAGCCAATAGAAGAGGCAACGGCGCCCGAGCGTGGTCGCCACCGTCAGGGAGGAATTTACTGAAGTGAACTCCGACGGGCAACCGACGGCGCCCAAACAAGTAGTCAAGGGGTACTCGGTTCAGCTCGGGTGCATTCTCCGGAGCACCGTCTCGATCAACACCGAGAACCTAAGGCATAAGGACCGAGGGAATTTGCGCAGCCTCCTCTTCACGAAGCTGCACGAATGATACAAGTTCCCCGCTGAGTTTGCAAACACACGCCTCTCAGGGAATAAAGTGAACAATGCCGCCCTCACGAAGATGAGCAAGGCCCTGTCTACTTGGAGAAGCACAGTGAAGGCAATGATTGATAAAGGTGATAGTTATGACAAGATCAAGGCGAAATATCCTTTGATGAGCGAAGATGACTACAAGGAGTTCAAGATCAAGTGCCAAAGCCCCACAACCTCCGAATCAAGTCTGTGGGGGAAAGAACTGTGGCAGTTGAACTTAGGGGTCCACCAACTCGGTCCCGTCGGTTACAGAGTGGCGGAGCCTGTATGGGACAAGGAGGACGCGGAGCGTGCCGAGCAAGGCCTACTGCCCCACTTCGAGAAATACAGTGACAAGCAGACCAGGGACTTTCTCAGGGCCCGGTAAAAGGAGGACCCGGTAACAAAGGAGCTTACCACAGATCCGAAGACCAAGGAGCTTGAGCTTGTTCTGGTAAGGAATACACGCCCGCGTAATTAGCTCCATATGGTTGCATTCTAATTAATCCCCAATATTTCCAAATGGTTCACGTTCCTTCGGCAGGACAAAGAAAGAAGTAGCGCGGGGTCGTCTCAGAGCTCCCCTTTCGACACCCCTTTGAATAGGGCGTTGAATGTAATGAAAAACAGGGATAAGCTCGATAAGCCGACGTCAGCTAGTCGTGTTGCCGGCAAAGGCTTGTCCACAAAATGGTCGTCATACTATACCGCTGGTGGGCGAGAGGAGAAAAAGACTAGCTCGGAAAGCCAGTCGCGCGAGGTTGAAGCACTCAAGGCACAAGTGGCGCGGATTCCAGAGCTTGTCCAAGAGCAAGTGCAACGACAACTTGGAACGACGCTCAACGCCATGGTGCCTACGTTGATTCACGGGCTGACGACGTGGATTGCGGGCGGCCAATAGGGGCCTCCCCCGGTTCCCAGCTTCACGGCCAGCAACTCGCACAGCGTGCAGGCGGCGCCATTGGTGTCTCCGGCGGAGGCGGTATTCGTGTCTCCGGCGCCGGCACGGGCATTGGAGCTTAATGCACCCGAGTGTACGCCGGTCGGCAACTCGCCAGCAAGCGTCCCCTCCGTCAGTTGCACGCCTGCTGTTGGCGGTGCCTCGACATTAGCCGAGCTCGACGGCATCACGGTAACTAAGCCTCTCGACCTATGACTTCATCTCCTTGCCTTTGACTGGGCATCCCTAACGCCCTACATGTTTTCGCAGGGTGCCGCCGACGTTCCTTGCACTCTCCTGCACTTCGTGGGCGGCGACTTGGTCGATGTCACCAAGGGCAGAATTGTTCAACCGGGCAACCCCGTGTTCCACGGTAATATGATGCCACCCACAATGTATAGGGTTGAAGTGGTTCGGGTGCTGCCAGGCTGCGACGAGCTGTTACCTCTGATTCGACCCGCTGGGGCCGACGAAGAAGATGAGATGACCCTCAGCGCCTACGTAAGCTGGCCCCTGCTTTGGCCGAAGAGCCAGATTCGTTTGGCGGCGGGGGACACCACCCCACAGACAAGACCACCAGTCGTGCCGGCGCCAAGCCATGGAAAGAACACCGCAACGCTACCGGACATGCCGGACATCCCTATGGCACAGGATCCGGACATGCATATGGCACAGGATCCGGATGACGACGACAACGGTACATTTACCAATGTCGATAAGTACTTTGAAGAACATGGGTACGATGACGAGTTCTGCAGGCCTCCTTCTCAAGAACCCAACCAAGACGACCGTGATCTAGCTGGTATTTTGGAGAAACCCAGTTGCAACAGGCGTCGTCTGGCGTTCAGTTCTCAGGAGATGCCTCCAGCTGCCGCCTTCACTGAGCCTCAGATAGCTGAGGTGCGAAATATTATCAGCCCCAACACGCTCAAGAAGGCAGTCTGTGAGCAGAACTCGATCCCATTACAACAGATCAAGAAGAAGAGCCGGAAATGGAAGCCTAAAAAGGGCGCCGGTGCGAGCCAGCCGGCACCGAGTACGATCCGTGCTCAGGACGGGCCACCTTCACCTAAGGATATCTCGAGGAGGGTGCATGTGGCGGGTAGGGCGATGCTACCAACAAATATGCTCAATGCTGCAACCGGTGCTATGCGGAGTCTGCACGATAGTGTTCTTTCTTTGGAGAAGCGGCGTCTAAGAGAGAATGATGTGGCATACCCGGTTTTCGTGGCCAAGGTGCCAGAGGGCAAGGGCTTTGTGGATGGCGACATCGGGGGTATGATCATCTTGCGGTTTGATGACATCTTTGCTATGTTTAATCTTCATCTGCTGCACTACACCTTCGTTCGGCTGTTTTCGCTGAGTATGGAGATGCGGATCATTAGAGACAAGACCCCAGACATCGTGATAGTCGACCCCTTCTACATGCGTGCCAAGCTCTTGAGCAGCGCTGGGGACCGCCAAGTCGTGAGTTCACACCTCGAAGGCGTCATTCTGGCAAACCCAGATAAGGATAACTTCCTTGTGGCTTACTTTCCCGAGTAAGTTATCCCTTAACCGCCCCGTAACATATGATTTCTTAGATTTCGACCGTTCTTTTTTAACATTCCGTGTTCTATGCAGTGACACACATTGCACACTCATCCTCTTAAGCCCCAAATATTCCATGGCCACGTATTTCGACCCGAACCGTGACTCCAAGATAGACTACACAAATATCAAGAAAGTTCTTGATGATGTTCTCTCCGGCTACGCCAAATCTGGAGGCACCTTCACCAGGGCAGTTCATAAGTATGGCAAGCACGTGTTCGCCCACAATACGACGTTCTGCTGCATCAAGCAGCCACCTGGCGGTTAGAAGGATGCCTACTACGCCCTCCATCACATGCGGGCGATCGTAAGGGACCATCATCACCTTCTGCTACCAGATAATGTCAAAGATTGGGCCGCGAGCTTGTCAGCAATCTAGGACGCGGACATCAGACAAGAATTCTTTCGCATCCAGTCGGAGTTTGCGGACATTATCCATCAAAATGTCCTTCATACCTCGGGGCAGTTCTTCCTCAGACATCAATCGTCCAACAGTGAGATAGAAGGAACGCTACAAATGCAGGCTGACAACACTCGTGATTTCATGACCATCATGACAGACGGCGGCTTCATCCACACTCCTGTCCCATGAGTCGAGTCGAAAGTAGTGATGTGTAGTTCTGAAACATTGATTGGCTCATGTTGTAATTAAACTTTAATGAATTGTATGTCTCTTTGGTTTGGATAGTCGTTCAACTTAGATGTAATCGATGCTATTTATTAGTAGGACCATGAATCGTGCTATTAATGTCTTGCTTTTCTCTTCCGATCAGAAAAGTAAAAAAAATAAAACCTAATATTCATACTAATGGCGCATCACTACAGAGTGCGCCATTAGTATGCCAAAGTATACTAATGACGCATCACCAAACAGTGCGCCATTAGTATGCAAAGTATACTAATGGCGCATCCACCCGCAGTGCGCCATTAGTATGCCAAAGCACATGGTTAAATATGGCCCCCTGGGAGGCATACTAATGGCGCATGGTGTTCTATACTAATGGCGCACTATGTGGTGCGCCATTAGTATACCAGATACTAATGGCGCACCAGTGGTGCGCCATTAGTAATAAATACTAGTGGCGTGATACTAATGGCGCACCAGTGATGCGCCATTAGTAGGCAAAACTGGTGCGCCATTAGTGGCCCTTTTCCTAGTAGTGACGCTCACTTTTATCATTAGTTACCTTGCTGTTTTTATATTTTCAGATTACAAAAACCTATATCTACCATCCATATTGCACTTGTATCACCATCTCTTCGCCGAACTAGTGCACCTATACAATTTACCATTGTATTGGGTGTGTTGGGGACACAAGAGACTCTTTGTTATTTGGTTGCAGGGTTGTTTGAGAGAGACCATCTTCATCCTACGCCTCCCACGGATTGATAAACCTTACGTCATCCACTTGAGGGAAATTTGCTACTGTCCTACAAACCTCTGCACTTGGAGGCCCAACAACGTCTACAAGAAGAAGGTTGTGTAGTAGACATCAAGCTCTTTTCTGGCGCCGTTGCCGGGGAGGTGAGTGCTTGAAGGTATATATTTAGATATTGCAATCGAATCTTTTTGTTTCTTGTTCTAGCACTAGTTTAGTTTATAAAGAAAACTACAAAAAATGGAATTGAGTTTGTCTCATACGCTTCATCTTTTTAATATCTTTCGTGAGTATGATGGAAAGGAAATTGTGCCAAAGTGTTAGAAGAAGAATGCTATAAAATGTTTGGCACTAAATATTTGAATGATGAGCATGATGGCAATGTTGTTAGTGCGAATTCCTTGAATATCCATGATACTAATGATGATTGCACTAGTTATGATGAAAATGTCTCCTATAAACACGTCAATTTTTGTGGAGTGCATTGGGTTTGCAAGTACACACCAAATAGGGAAGATAGATATTGCAACAGGCATAAGTATTTAGAAACTAAATTGTTGCAAGAAAGTCTTGATGAGAGTGCTGAAAATTTAAAATATCTTCACCGTACGTGTGAACTTTGCAATAAACATGGTCATTTAAATATCAAATGCAAATTGTTTCATGACCGAATCGTGTCCAAAAATTGTGATGACTTGATTTCCCTTGCACATTATAATGAATTTAGTTTGCTTTTGGGTTATGAAGAAGTGAAACGTCAAACTAAGCATATTCCAGAATATAACCTTGAGAAATTCCTCGATTATAATCCTTATATTGCATTGAAAATCCTTATATTGCCAATTACATTGAAAATCCTTATATTGCGGTGAATTGCATTGAAAATCCTTATATTGCCAATTACATAAAGAAAAGAAAACAAATAGAAGATGAATAGAATACTAACGAAAGGGAAGAGACTTCCCAATATCCTCCTATTATTTCTTATGATGAATCAGGTAGCGAGGAGGAGCCTTCTATTCAACCAATCTCATTAATAAGGAGCTCCAAAAAGAGGATTGAACCCACACAAGATGTGGTAAAGAAGAAGAAAAGAAAAAGGAAGAGAGGTAAAAAGGTATCCCTCCCAAATAATGTTGCTCCTATTATTGCTATGCCTCATAAAAATGAATGAAAAATAATTGCGGAAGATGATGCACTTGATGATGATCTCGTTATGCCTATTGCTTGTTGTGATGATTATGATTGGGAAGATAATGATACTTCTTATGATCTTGAAAATCTTTTTGGCACTTGCTTGGAAGAATATAATAATTGCTATACTATTGGTGCTATCCATACTATTAATGATGGGAGTGATTATGCTTATGATATGAAAAGGCCCAAGCTTGGGGAAGCTATGTTTGATGAGGATGACATATTTGAGAATATATTTGCTGAAATTAATGTTTGTCCCAAGTTTGGGGATGCTATGTTTAATAATGATGATATTTTTAGCCTCCCAAGTTTTGATATGCAAAGTAGTTATGATGATAGCATGCCTTCTACCTATGATGATGTGACGCCCCCGATTTAATCATACACTAATCATACACGCAAACGTGTACGATCAAGATCAGGGACTCACGGGAAGATATCACAACACAACTCTACAAATAAAATAAGTCATACAAGCATCATATTACAAGCCAGGGGCCTCAAAGGCTCGAATACAAGAGCTCGATCATAGACGAGTCAGCGGAAACAACAATATCTGAGTACAGACATAAGTTAAACAAGTCTGCCTTAAGAAGGCTAGCACAAACTGGGATACAGATCGAAAGAGACGTAGGCCTCCTGCCTGGGATCCTCCTAACTACTCCTAGTCGTCGTCAGCGGGCATCACGTAGTAGTAGGCACCTCCGGAGTAGTAGGAGTCGTCGTCGACGGTGGCGTCTGGCTCCTGGGCTCCAACATCTGGTTGCGACAACCAGGTAGAAGGGATAGGGGGAAAAGAGGGAGAAAGCAACCGTGAGTACTCATCCAAAGTACTCGCAAGCAAGGAGCTATACTACATATGCATGGGTAAATGTGTAAAGGGCCATATCGGTGGCCTGAACTGCAGAAAGCCAGAATAAGAGGGGGGATAGCTAATCCTTTCGAAGACTACGCTTCTGGCAGCCTCCGTCTTGCAGCATGTAGAAGGGAGTAGACTGAAGTCCTCCAAGTATCATCGCATAGCGTAACCCTAACCGATGATCCTCCCCTCGTCGCCCTGTGAGAGAGCGACCACTGGTTGTATCTGGCACTTGGAAGGGTGTGTTTTATTAAGTATCCGGTTCTAGTTGTCATAAGGTCAAGATACAACTCCAAGTCGTCCTGTTACCGAAGATCACGGCTATTCGAATAGATTAACTTCCCACAGGGGTGCACCACATTCCCCAACACGCTCGATCTCATATGGCCAGACACACTTTCCTGGGTCATGCCCGGCCTCGGAAGATCAACACGTCGCAGCCCCACCTAGACCAACAGAGAGGTCAGCACGCCGGTCTAAACCTAAGCGCCCAGGGTCTGGGCCCATCGCCCTTAGCACACCTGCACGTTGCGAACGCGGCCGAAAGCAGACCTAGCCTAGTGGCCTTCCAGTCCAATCCGGCGTGCGCCACTCAGTCGCTGACGTCACGAAGGCTTCGGCTGATACCACGACGCCGGGATACCCATAACTACTCCCGCGTAGATGGTTAGTGCGTATAGACCAAATGGCCAAACTTAGATCAAATACCCAGATCTCGTTAAGCGTGTTAAGTATCCGCGAACGCCGACCAGGGCCAGGCCCACCTCTCTCCTAGGTGGTCGGAACCTGCCCTGCCGCTCCGCCTCAAAACTCCACTCGCGGGTGCTCCTCAAGCCGACCCATCTTTAGTCACCACATGTATCATGTATAAAGTATATAGTATATACCCGTGATCAACTCCCGAGTGATCACGGCCCGATAGTATAGCATGGCAGACGGACAAGGATGTAGGGCCACTGATGATAAACTAGCATCCTATACTAAGCATTAGGATTGGAGGTAAAGGTAACAACAGTAGTAGCAAGGACATGCTATGCATCAGTATAGGATTAACGGGAAGCAGTAACATGCTACACTACTCTAATGCAAGCAGTATAGAGAAGAGTAGGCGATATCTGGTGATCAAAGGGGGGGCTTGCCTGGTTGCTCTGGCAAGAGAGAGGGGTCGTCAACTCCGTAG
Organism: Triticum dicoccoides; assembly: GCF_002162155.2. Taxonomy (NCBI): domain Eukaryota; kingdom Viridiplantae; phylum Streptophyta; class Magnoliopsida; order Poales; family Poaceae; genus Triticum; species Triticum dicoccoides. Next base: position 634,398,868 of record NC_041388.1, on the reverse strand, counting down.
TCGTACTGGGTAGCAGCGGCGTCGGTCTCGGTGTCTAGCGAGAGAAGAGGGGGAGAAAAAATAAATATTTAAACAAAGAGATGCATAGCGATGCATGACATGACAAGTAACGGCGTTAGAGGTGCCCTAACGCGGTAGTAGGTGATACCGGTGAAGGGGGATAACATCCGGGAAAGTATCCCCGGTGTTTCGCGTTTTCGGGCAGAGGAGCCGGAGGGGGAAAGTTACGTGTTCGATAGGTTAGGGGGGTGTGGCGGACGAACGGGTTGCGTATCCGTAATCGTCTCGTCGTTCTGAGCAACTTTCATGTACAAAGTTTTTTCATCCGAGCTAGGTTTATTTTATATGATTTTTCAAAGTTTTAAACAATTTCTAAAATTTTCTGAATTTATTTATTATTTCAGAATTAAAGGTGAAATTGCTAAGTGTACCCACAGCTTGACACAACAATGTACTAAAGGGGCTGACAGGTGGGGTCCAGTTGACTTCCCAATCAACAGTCAACTGGGACCGTTGACTGGTCAAAGGGGTCTAGTGGGACCCTCCTGTCAATGACTAGACTAGTCCAGTCAGCAGTTTGACTTGGTCAAACTGGACAGCAGGCCCACCTGTCATTGGCTATACTGTTAATTAACAGTAGTTAATTAGGTTAAGTAGTTAATTAGGTTAATTAAATTAGGATTAATTAAGTTAATTAATTAATTAATTTAATTTTTTCATTTTTTTAATTCCTTTTTTTAGGTGCGGGTCCACATGGCAGTGGCCCGAACCGGCCGCAGCTGGGCACCCGTGGCTGCATAGGGCGCCGGCGGCCACTGCGGTCGTGCACGCCGTGGGCAGCAGGGGGCGGCCGGGGTAGGGGCGGAGCAGAGCAGCACGGTGGCAGGTGGGGCACGGTAGGGGGCGCGCGAGCACGCGAGAGCAAGCAGCAGCAGCAGAGCGGGGCCGCCAACGTGGGGCGCCGTCGAGCGTGACGGCCAGCCGCAGCAGCGGGGACCGAGGCGGGGCGAGGGGCATGGCCCCCAGCGGCTTGCGCGGGTGCGGGACGGTGAGCAGCGGGCGCGGGGGGCTCTCCGTGCGGCGCAGCGTGGCGAAGCCACTACGGCGACGGGGCTCGCCCGGCCCGACTGGCCCCTGGCGCCGGCTGGGACGGAGGAGGGCGCATGCCAGGGCAAGGGAAAGGGGCAGAGTCGGGACGGCGGACGGCGCGGAAGCTCACCGCGGGAGCGTGGGGTCTAGGCAACGACGCGCGGGGAGCGGCTTGGGGAGGAGGTCGAGGAGGTCAGCGGTTCGATGGGGAGGCAGGCCGGCGAGGGAGTCCGGGCGGCGATGGACGAGGGCGAGGCGATGCGGCGTCACGGCGATGGGGTCGGGAGCGGCTGTTGCACCCCGATCCAGATCCGTTTGTGGGAGGGGAGCGATGAGCGAGAGGGGTTGCGGGGGCGCGAGGATGAGGGTGGAGGTCCTGCGGCGGCGGGCGTCGCCAGGGAGGCGGCGGCGTCCGAGCCCTCCCCTTTCTCGATCCAGATCAGGATCGATGGGGGGGTGGAGGAAAGACGTGCGGGAGTGGGGAGTGGT